>NW_026516865.1:0-53671 GCF_025766255.1 Zychaea mexicana | reverse complement strand
TTTATTACTACTAATTCATATAACTTTTTTTTTGTATATACATAGTTGATCAGTTCTTGGCTGTTTTGACGGTTGTACAGCCACTTTCCAACCACACAACATGCTGCGTTGTAGACTTTGGGCTCTATGGTAACTTCTCATACGGATCTCTGTTTAAATTACCATAGAGCTCTATGCTAAGCGCACATACGGATTTTTTACAAGACACAATGGCTTTCGCGACTAGGGTTACACAAGAGGGTTCTCATTTGTTTTGATGTTGTATTGCACGACAATTCTTATTGGCTATTGATTGCTACGATTCTCTTTTCTTTAATACCATAGTTGGCGATCACGAAACAGCCGAGACCAGTCCTTCAAGGTGATATATATTGGTTTGGATAACATTCTTAAAGGCATACGTGAGGGGAGAAATATAATTGTTATTGCCATTGATTGCTACGATTCTCTTTTCTTTAATAGCCATAGTTGGCGATCACGAAACAGCCGAGACCAGTCCTTCAAGGTGATATATATTGGTTTGGATAACATTCTTAAAGGCATACGTGAGGGGAGAAATATAATTGTTATTGCCATTGATTGCTACGATTCTCTTTTCTTTAATAGCCATAGTTGGCGATCACGAAACAGCCGAGACCAGTCCTTCAAGGTGATATATATTGGTTTGGATAACATTCTTAAAGGCATACGTGAGGGGAGAAATATAATTGTTATTGCCATTGATTGCTACGATTCTCTTTTCTTTAATAGCCATAGTTGGCGATCACGAAACAGCCGAGACCAGTCCTTCAAGGTGATATATATTGGTTTGGATAACATTCTTAAAGGCATACGTGAGGGGAGAAATATAATTGTTATTGCCATTGATTGCTACGATTCTCTTTTCTTTAATAACCATAGTTGGCGATCACGAAACAGCCGAGACACATCCTTCAGGAATCAGAAAGAAAAGAAAAAAAAACTTGCAAAAGGAATCTCTGCCTTTAAAATTTTTTTCGCCTGCCAAGAAATAACACTGATTTCTAATAGGGCGAAATGGTTTCTAAAAAAAGACTTCCACTTGTGAAAGCGCGAATTTGATTTTGATTGGTTAGCGATTTCAATTTTAATTGGCCAGCGAATTCGATTCTAACGGCACCGACTTCGGTTGTTGGAAGCACTGTACAGTATTTTCAATAAGTAATGTCGCAGCCAATGAACATCAATGTCGCGCCCGATGAAAATCAATGTCGTTGTCCAATGGAAATCAATATCGCTAGCCAATGAAAATTTATGTCGCATGTCCAGAAACGGATGTCGCAGCCAATGAAATCAATGTCGCATAGGTCAGCAAGGAATTTCTTGGCACACTAAAAATCGTCTACCCATTGTTGCCATAGATCGTTTGCCATATCTCGCCATAGATCGTTAGCTATTGCTCTCATAGATCGTTCGCCATTTCTCGTCATAGATCGTTCGCCATTGCTGTAAGATATAGTAGTTTGCGTTTGAAAATGTAGACGTTGAGATAGCGATATGTAGTTTTTAGATTCTGCGATGTAGGTTTGCCAAACACATTGTAGTTTTGAAACAGTCGATGTCATTTTTTTGGACCTTGATGTGACTAATGGCAACAGAACGTAAAGTGGAGCATGTGCCTGGATGTTGGCATAAAGCTTCTTCCGCGACACAGAAAGAAAATAGCCACACAGAATTTGATACGGTCGGTAAGCCGAGGATGCTAAGAAGGGTTATATAAACATGTCAGATCTATTAGATGGGTAAGATCGACTCGCCTGGATTGAGTAACTGGAGTACTCGATGTATGCAACAACCCCATGTCGAGAAGGTGCTGAGTCCAAGGCGTCACTAGCATGCCAAAAAGGAGGGAATACCAAAAAGAGGAACCAAAGTAGCATGATATTCCCCAGATCAAAGCATCAGTAATTAAGGCAATCACGGGATCCAATATTGGATTTTTCCTAATGATTGGCGCTTAGTATTTGTCATGAACCATGAGCCATGGCATGGATCACGTGTTACTCCTGCCTCCTTTTCTCCAGCCTCCATCAGCCCGTTATCCACCAGCCCGTTATCCCTCGGCCCTCTCAAGCCTCTATATCTTATCCTCTTTGCTTAGTGTTAGAATATAAATAGTGGGATCATAGACTGCTATAGAGAAGTATCTTGTATCTTGTATCTTGTATCTTGTACCCTTTGTATCCTGGTAAAGCCAACCTTGCTCCCCGTCCATTGCCCTCGTCTCTTGTCCTGTTGAAAAAACAGATCAACTCTCCCTGCCTTGAACCCTGCCCCGCCCTGACAGTATTTTTCGTCTTAGTATGCAACAAATTTCCATTTAGCACTTGGTGAATATCAGCTTGGCCGAAGATGTATTTTCCGTAGCGTCTTCTGTAGAAGCTGAAACTAGTTTTATTGGTGAAAACATATTTGACATATACTTTCGGTTGCCACCCTAATTACAAGAACAATGAGTGTAGCCTTTTTTATTGATGCTGCAGGATGAGAATATTGGACTAAAAGTTGCTAAAATGTACAGTGTGGTGGTATAAAGGAGAATTGAGCGTGGAAGATTTTCCCGGCGAAAACAATTAATCACTATCATAGTCTTCCTCAGCGTCATCACCATCGTCATTTTCAATGATGTCATTATCAATCAATCTGCCATGAGCTTTTTTGGTAGGTGTCAAGTAAATGTTTGGTGATCCGGGAATACTGGCATCATCAGACCCGCAGATGTTGGCGAAATGTGCGGCTTGCTTTTGACTTCGGATGGCCGGGAGAACAATATCCTTGAGATTGCAGTGGTGTTGTCGCCAAGCATACAACCGGTCCAGCGTATCAATGAATGAAGGTAGCTCATCGAGATATATAGGTATTACAAGCGTTGAAAGACGGCGAGAGACATACACATCTTCGATGCGTTTCACCGCAAACATATACCCTATCGGGCCGGTGAAGTCCATACCAACGGTATATACATTATCCATGAGATTATCGTCAATGGGAAGACTCAGCAGATAGGAAAGGATGGCCTTATTCATTCATCCTAATGTTCTTGGCCTGCTGGATCAGCGACTTTCGCGGTGATACTTTGAGTCTCTTCCATTCGCTCATAGATAGTTCCTCATTCTGAGCGGAAAGAATCAGATCGATCCGGCGCCCAAATCCTTTGTTCAACGGAATGTTCGAACCAAAAACCCTTTTATGCATTTTTGCGATCGATTTGGAGGCTTTGCACGTCGTCTCCCCATCGAAGATTTGCAGCCTGCTACCGTTTAGCACCTCATCAAGTATTTTCGTACACTTCCTGTAGCAAGTGAGTTCACTACTGTCGTTGTCATTAGGGGAGGCGGCGGGGTCAGTCAGGCAAGCCTTGGCCACAATTTCAAGGATATCCAATAATTGCAAGCACTGGGTGTCGTCAGATTTCAGTAGAGCCACCTTTTCCTCGGCAATCGCGATCCACAAAAGCTTCGTATCAAGTTTCTTGTACATAGGCGCAGCTTTGGCTACTGACTCAAGGTACAATTGCTTCGCCTCTTTAGCTGATAACGACTGACATTCTACAGCGTTTTGGTACATCTGCTTCATGTCGGGTGGGATATCCGTGCCCAAGGCAATCATTTCACCATAAAGTGCCCTGACCGCAGGGGCCATGCCATGGCCGAGGTTAATTTCTTGTACTTTTGTAACTCGCTCCCAGAAGCTGCTATTGGTAATATGCTTGCGAAATATCTTTTCAGTTTGGCTATTGACGGTATCGACGATCCGTGACAAGGAAAGCTTCAATGCCTTGACTTGGTGAATTTCAGACAAGTTTATCTTTAGGGCAAGGTTGGCTGACATGACGTCCAGCTGCTCTCCAAGCGAATCAGATGCGGTGAAATTGTTCAGGAGCTTGCGCAGGTCGCTGGCATCCTGGAGAGACAGCTGCTTATTCAGCTAGAAAAGGTATGTTAATCCACAACTATCGATGAGCCAACTGCGCGCTTACCACTTTGACGCCAGCTTCGTACACGGCTTTTCTAAAATCTTTGGGCGTAATCGGCTCTGGAGTCTTTTGTGGCTCGTTCGAAGCCAGCGCGTTGTACATCATCTCCACTGTTCGGGCACGTTGTGCGGGTAACGGATGCGTATCCTGGTCGGATTGGTTTTCAGAACTTGCTGCTTTTTTGTATGAGATCATCAGCTCTAAGTATACACATACGTGCACAACGGGAAAACTTACCTCGTTTGCCAAGGACAGACCCTTCGGAGCGTGGTTCTGTGATGGTGGTGGTGGTGGTGGTGGTGTCACCGGGACCTTCCTTCCCAACCATATTAGCCCCGTAATTAGTAGAGTTGACGAATGCGAACGAATTATCTCCTTGGTGTAAGTGATATGTGTTCGACGAGACTGCTGGTGACGAAGTGCCATTGTCGTTCTAATACGAAAAAGATGAGGAAACGGTAACGTGGATCATTCTTATCTTGTTCATACCTCCTTTAACAACTTCTTTAGTTCTTGCTTGACGCTATCTGGTGTCGAGGAATCCTTCTGGATAGCGTCGAGACACCTCCGGTAGGAAGATTCTAGCATGTTGGACGAAGGAGGATTGCGCATTGTTTTTTTAAAATGATTTTTGAAGTGATAGAATCCCCAATCCTTAAGGCTATTTGCGGCAAAGAAGCGACGGTACTTGTCATTCCCGTTGTACGTATCGTAATACTCGCTAAGGTCCATGTGTAATGCAAGTGAAGGCAGGCGAAAGTGTCGCGAGCATATTTTGCTGACGTCGGACTCTTATTTCAAAAGCCTATGACGTCGCCTGTGGGAATTAAAACTGGGGCAGCATAAAAATATTTTGCCTTTTGCCCATCTCGAACTGACTCGATGTCGGGTATGAAGACGGGATGACAATAGGACTACGTACGGCTTTGGGACACCTTATGGTGATGGCGTATGTCTCTGGTCAGCTTGATCCTTTTGAGAGCTCGCTCAGTTTCCCAATTACTGAAGACAATAGCGCCCCATGTGTTTTCTTCTTCACAACAACCAAACCATGGGCCGTGGCTCCAGGGTCAATACTGTCGGGATGAGGTGCACTTGGAATCAAAAGAACTGACTCGATGTCGGGTATGAAGACGAGATGACAATAGGACTACGTATGGCTTTGGGACACCTTATGGTGATGGCGTATGTCTCTGGTCAGCTTGATCCTTTTGGGAGCTCGCTCGGTTTCCCAATTACCGAAGACAATAGCGCCCCATGTGTTTTCTTCTTTGCAACAACCAAACCATGGGCCGTGGCTCCAGGGTCAATACTGTCTTTTGCTCTTCCAAGTGCTACCGTCGAATCGGTAAGCTACTTATATTGACGGTTCTGGACGAGTTTTGTGTACTAACTTTCTATACATTGCCAAATACCTCTTTGTCGAGTCATATTTGCCTAGGGACCAATGTTGATAAACGTCATGTGGATGGATACCATAGTGCTAGCGCCCCTTTGACTAAACTCTCTGTGAACATTTAAATGGATCACCTGGCCGACCCCCATTCGTTTTTTTTTTGTACTCATGTTGCTTTATCCCATAAATGCATCTTTACTTTGTCTCTCAAGAGCTGTTCCTTTGACTGATAATACTTCTTAATGCACGTATTCTGAACTCGTATTTGTCAGAATAGACCACGTCAAATAAGCCGCAGGAGAACAGTACCAATGCGTTAATTGACCTTACCAAATTCTGTGCGGCTATTTTGTTGTCAATGATTACATCAGGCTTAAAGAAATGACATCGACCGTTTCCAAAGTACAATGTATTTGGCAAAATTACATCATACGATCTAAAAATTACATCTTGCTATCTCGATTTTCACATTTTCAAACGCAAACTACTGTAAACTGTTTTGCAATAGATCGTTTTGCTATAATTATGTAAGGTTTCAGGACTAGGACAAGACAGGACCAAGACCAGAGATTAATCAAAACAAGACAAGATGGGAACCGGGGAAACGGCAAGGTACTAGGTGCTTTCGCTAGATAAGATGAGACAAGACAAGAATCAGAGATCGGATTGAAAGATCACTGAAAGGGTGAGACGAAGATCGAGCAGAACAAGACAGGAAGAACGGGATAGTTCCGGATAGATAGTCGAATGACTGGATGTTACCAGATAAGACAAGATATAGCAAGACAATCGAATTGACTTCTATTTGATGAATGGGTGTTGGGTATTTATATGGATTCAATTATGAAGATGGATGCGCGTGAATTAATATGTGTGCAAACATCACGAGGTCATGAAGAGGCCATTACAGATATTGATATGCGCAGTCATCACAGTGTCACGAGTAAGTCGTTACACTTGCTTAGAGATCAATGTCGCATAGCCAAGCTAGGATTTTCTTGGCAGACCCATTTCCAGGTCATTGACCCTTTTTCTCCTGACCATATTCGACTTCTACCACTGCTACTTACCTATATTGCGCAACTGAAAAAAAAGAAAAGATTGATACTTACCTGAATGCATATTATTAGTTATTAATGAGGCTGTACAATATTACAAGTTTTCTTTGTTCCGACATTTATCCCAGCAGTTGTGAGAATGTGAAGCAAACCCTTGGAAGTCGCTTGACCTTACACTGTTGCATGCATCGCGGATCCTTGTCGATAAGGTGTCCTCTGACAGGAACCGGTTGCGCTTAACCTTGCTTTTCGCCACAGACCAGATTTGTTCTATTGGGTTAAGCTCAGGAGAATACTTAGGAAGATATACACATTTATATCCTCGATACTGAATATACTTTGCGATATCTTTGTTGACATGAATAGGTGCATTATCTATAACAATATAATGTCCCTTCATGTGAGGAAACTTGTCCATTTCATCCAAAGTATCCTTCAAAAAGCTGATGTAGTGACCGGTTACAGTGCCAGTGCTCACTTTCTCATATTGGTCATCAGCATTTCTCTTTTTACGAGGCTGTGGGATTCTCACGCTTACCTTAATTAAGCCTGAAGCAGAGATGGCACCTAAAATAGACGTTGTTTTCGCTCTTGTTGTAGGAACAGTAACAACAGCAGGAACACCCTTCTTTGACCAAGCTCTTGTGCGTTTCATGTTTATATGAAATGCAGACTCATCAAGAAATACGCAGCTTGTCAGGAAGTTCAAGTCAGTTTGTTCCCACTGACGGACCCAGTCATATCGCTCTTGAATTTTTTCCACACTGTTTCTTTCAACAGATTGAAAGTCTGCTTTTTTCAACGAAAGGTTGCAGTGAAACCTCATGAAGTTGTAAACAGTGCTGCGAGAAACTTGAAGGTCCTTATACTTCTTCGCTAAATATTCAGCTATTTCGATGACTGCAGCAGAAGGATTATCATCAATGAAGTCGGTGACAGTCTGCTTGTGTTCTGCAGTCAAAATGGGTCTACGACCAGACTTTTTACCCTTGTCGAAAATACTATCAGGTCGTTCATCATACTGCTTAACCCATCTCTGGGCAGTGCGAACATGAATACTAAGCTGTTTTGCTGCAGCTGATGCAGTCAAGCACTTGTCAATCTTCAGCTTAAAGAACCTGGTCTTATCTTGGCAAGTGTAGCATACATATTCTCGCTTTTCACCCACTTTCTTCATATGAGAATCTTCGCTGCTTGGTTTATCCACCTGCATTGCGATGCTTTGAGATCCCACAGAAGCCGTCTTCTCTAAGTACTCAGTGTAAGAGGTAATTGTTTCAACGACAAATTGTTCCTGGTCAACAATATAATCCATAGGTTCCGGATTGCCATGTTCATCAACAACATTTCCCTGTCCATCTTTGTACAAAAATTGTGCACTCATGTTGAATTGCGATGTAGTGAGGAAGAAAAAAAAGCTTGGGGAAAAAGGCAGCGCACCCCTATATATATTTTTGGTGTGCCAAGAAATTCCTTGCTGACCTATGCGACATTGATTTCTAAGCAAGCGACATCCGTTTCTGGACATGCGACATAAATTTTCATTGGCTAGTGACATTGATTTCCATTGGACAACGACATTGATTTTCATCGGGCGCGACATTGATTTTCATTGGCTGCGACATTACTTATTGAAAATACTGTATGTAAAAAATTATAAGTAATATAATTCTTAAGTATTTATAATAAAGAGTGAAATTAATTTTTTGTTTAAAAGAATAATTTCTCAACCCCCAGGTTAATTCTCAACCCCAGGTTTATTCTCAACCATTATGTTTTGGAAAAACCAGGCTAGACCTTTAGGTCGATGCCCGACAGAATCTTTGAATCTGGAGCTTGACTAGAATAATAAAATATCCTAAATTTACAGTTTACTGTAAAATTTATAGATATTGTTTATTCGCTAATCCTGGATCCTCGATACCAACGACGATAACTAGAATGATGTGTTTTCTCTGGGGGAGATGAAGGAGATCTGTAACACCGGCCGAACTCTGCTCCCTTCCATGGACGAATGTATTCAAGATCAGTTGGACGAATTCGCGAAATTGATACGACAAGCTGCTTGTTAATCGAGTGTCTTTTTAATGTGGTTAGTTCTATTCTCATTTCTTATAGAAGACCACTGAGGAAGCATACAAGTTTGCGTAACAAATTAAACATGATCCCAGTGATGATCTGCTCTTGGTACGGTTCACGATGACGTTGTTGGCGTCATCCTTGTTATTCATTAAAAATGTCGATGTGGATGGCTTCATAGAGACAGATAAACAGTATAGAATGTTTGGATTCGTGATTAATATTTACATTGGATCTGACATAGTAGTATCTGGGTAAGTAGCGTTAACTGCATCTAACTCTAGAGGACACATGACTTATTGACTATGTTATATATGAATATAGAAAAGAGAAAAGCAGTAAGGCGAACGCCATTGCCAAGAACAAGAAGTGCAAACTATCAGCTATAAATGAAGTCCAGAGAAGAGCCGCCGGTCGTAAGAGGGATGCCGTTTATGTTGGAGGGAGGAGGGGACTCGGTTGCATGGAGACAGGTAGCACTGTAGACCAGACAAAAGAGTTAATGGATGGCTACATGAAAATGCCCATTGTAATGAAGGATATGCTGCTGCAAATTGTTGAAGAAGCACCATCACTATTACACGAAATTGATATCACAGGCTACGTTATCAGTGGTACGTAGAAACAAATAATTAATTTCTTGACATATAGCAGCATTCACTTACCATCTATAAACTGCTCAATAGGCGACCAAATCAGCTTGTTGGGAATGGACGTTCCAAAAGGGTACATTGCGCAGATCCGACGAACAAATGCAATATCATTTCCAAGCAGCAACGACGATTTTGTGGTACGGATGATTAAAATAGTTAGATGATTCATTTAATTTAGGATGTACAACATATAATGATTTATGAATAATTTTAGCTAATAACATTAATTCTTTACTTGTAATTAAAGTTAATTTATTCTCATCTTTAAGTTTATAAAACATTTTCCCATCAGTTTTTTTATATATAGAAAAATGATCTTGAATTAATTGATCATAAATTTCTTTAATCTTAACTCTATATGAAATAGTTATTAAACTTCTTTTTACAATCTTTCTATTTAATACTAAACCCTTTAATCTGGCATACTCTAGATCACATTCCTCTATTTTCTTAATTTCTTCATTAATAGCATTTAACATTAAACTATAAAGATTATTAGGATCATCTTTCATATCAGATTCAACTAAATTACTTTACTAGCTAGATCAAAATCAGAAATCATTGCAGCTAAATGTTGCACACCATTATATGTTGCATCTAAATAAATTGGTAATCTAGAAATAAAGCTTAATGGATCTTTATTATAACCTTGTAACTCAAAACAAAAAGCTAAAAATAACATAGATTCATCAGCTTTTCTCCATAATCCTGAATTTAAATCTAAGATTTCTGAAAAATGTTGATCAACCTATTCTAATCTTTTGGTAATAGATGATTTACTTAATCCAAAAGCATTTGCTCCATAAACCTTTAATGAACTTAATTCATTTTCAGATAATACATTACCTTTTTAAAAAAACAATAATGATCTTGCTAATTCACCACCTTGGAAATTTAATTCACCCCCTTGGCAATAAACTCTTCCTCTCCAGTCTAAAAAGAAAGTAAAATAAAATTATTCAACATCTCTATAAAGTTTAGCAATAGTTAAAAGTGAATTAATATATAAGAATTTACTATTATGAGTTGTAATTTCAAATTCTTTTCCTTTATTATTCTTTTTAATAATCTCACTCATTTCATCTGTCTCCTTATGTAATGTTTTAATAATTAAATCATTATTAAGTAGCAGATTCATTAGAAAATCTAATACTTTAAGATCAATATTGAAATCAATAGATGACATATAATCAACTATTTTTATTGACATTTTATTTATAAATTTAATATTTGATTCAGTAAATCTTTTACTTCTAATTAAAGGATTAAAATTCTTAATATTATTAGTAATATATCCACCATATATCTTAAATTTTTTGTTATCATTTAGTTCCCAATAAATAGGTGGATATACTATAGGTAATTCATGACCATCAATCATACCTAAATATTTAATATAGTTTTTCAATTAGTAACTAGGAATAATTTCTCTATGAGTTTATTTACTTTTAACATCATATCGCTCTAAGATATTAAAAAGATCACTTTTCATATCCAAATAACTAATAACAGTACCATCAATATTAATAAAATTCTCTTCATTCATTGTATAATTCTTCAAATATAAATTAAAAGTTACAATATCCTTAGATTTATCATCAACTTCTTTAATATATTTTTGATATAAACATTCTTTATATAAAGTTTTTCCTAATCTATGAAATAAAGTAGTAACTGATTGTTCTTTATTATCTTCATATTTCATAATAAAGGGGATTAACAAACTTAAAATCAAGAACAGCATCAAGGATTTATCTATTTCTTTCATTTTCAAAATACATTTTTAAGTCATCTTCTAACAACTTATAGTTATTTAAAAATATTCTAAACCCAGGATTTGTATTTAAGAAATCCTTAGACTTACTCATTTTTTCTAGTTTTTTCAACCATGAAGGCAGAATAATCTATATTTATAAAATAATCAAAATATATGAAATAATAGATATACTGTTATTTATGTTTTATATAATTAATAACTTATATTTAAATTTGATATATAATATTTTTTTCTTTAAAATAATCTTTAATAATCTGTTTCTCATAAAAATCATTTTCTTTAACCCATGAATTATTATCATTATTATAGCCTTTCCATTTAACAAAAAAGGAGTATTTATTATTTTCTATTTTATGCTTAATTATATTTTCTATTTCCTATACATTATCATCTTTATTTACATTTCTCATATGTTCTATTTTTTTATTTGATTTATTTGACCTTTTTTTTCTTTTTTTAGTAACTTTCTTTAATTCCGAATAATCTAAATCACTTTCTTCAGTTATATTATTTTCACTATTATTAGAATCTATATTTTCATCAACAATCATATCTTCATTTATATTTAATTTTAAAAAATCGTTTTGTATTTCTGTTAATATTTTAAATTTATTAATCTGTTTCATTTCATTATTATAAACAATATCAATTATTCTATTTTCTTGTGGAAAATCAAAATTATCCATTTTCCATAATTTATGATGTTCCTGTGTTATAATATTAAATGTATTTGAAAATTTTTCTATATTTTTTAATAAAAATGCTACTTTAATCTGTAAATTTATATATTTAATATCATCTGTTTTTAATGTTGAGTTATTGTTACTAAATCTTTTAAACTTATTAAATAATTCTTGAAACTGATTCTCTATTTTACTTCTAAAACTTCCAAAAACTTTATTATAATATATTTCTTGTTCATTTAATTTTTCATTTATTTCTTTTCTAATGGGATAAAAAAAGTTATTATCATCTAAATCATACCCTTTATTATCACATAAATTTTCAAATTGTTCTATAAATAATGTATAACCTCCATCAATAGCTACACAGTCTTGTTTAAAATTTTATTATAAAGTTTCATATTAAGGAACATCATACCATCATTAACTTTTCCACATAAATCACTATAAGATACAAATATTACCATATCATTTATATCTGAAACCACTTGTGTTCGAATACCAGAAGATTTTAATTTATATGACCACCGTTTTTGTACTGATATATTTGGTTTATCATAAGAAATAGAACTATCATGTCCATCTAATAATAGTGTAATATTTTTAAAATTTTTAGGGTTTTTAATTAATGCTGATAAAATTCTTATTTTCATATTTGAGAACATATTTAATAAATAATAATTAACTTTTTTATTCAAAGAATCATAATTTGTAATCCAAAATTTTTTATAAAATGCATAAAAACTAGTATATGGTATATATTTTTTCATATTTTTGCTTGTATATCCAGATGTTAAATGGAATAATAATATTAAACCCTTTTCAATTTCTACATATGGTGATGGGTATTCAATATTTGAATATAAATTATTTAAGAAAAAAAACACACTTGTGTAACCTAATTTTTGTGATAATTCTTCTTTTACTTCATTTATAAATTTTATATTTTTTATTTCAGTTCGATGTTTATATTTATAATTTATAATTTTCCAGTTTTCATTTAAAAAAGACCATTGGTTTAAAACTAATTTGTTAACTTCATCTTTTAATTCATTTTTCAAATTTATTATATTTTCATCATTTTTATTAATATATTCACTCATAATTTCTATATCGCTTTCCATATTTGTATCTATTCTTTTATATTACTACAAAATTCAATTTTCAAAATAAAAAAAAGAAAATATTTATAACAATATATATTTAATAATATTATATTATAAAATAAAATAATACTATAGTAACTTTAATTAATTATAATAACTATTTATTCTTCAAGAATGTAATTTTTCTTCTAAATTTAATTTTTTTTCTTTAAGAGATAAAGTATCATTTGATAAAATTTCTTTAATAGTAATATAACTACCAGAATTTTCATTTGTAAGAGAAAAATCTTTTAAATCATTAAAAGTTGAATTTAAAATATTATTTTCTGAAGGGTTTTTATTTATATATACCACTGAAGGTAATAAAGCTAAAAGTAAATTATCCGGAGTATTAATCCAGATATTACTAGTAGTTAAACCATCAGGTGTTTTAATCCTAATGTAACTTGAAATAAGCTCTGTAAAAGAGTATAAATCGTAGGTATCCGAAGGGAAAATAGGGCAATCGCTAAGAATATAGAATAAGTTTGTAAACATCATATTTTTAAAAGTAAGTAAGTAATTAGATAGCATCTAATTTTTAAGTAATGATTTATTTAGTTTCAAGATTAATTATCTCTACTTACAGTACCACCACAAGAAGGCATAAATCAATGTACCGGGGGAGAATTTTATAAAATAATAATAGCAAATATTGATATCATGGGAGATTATTTATTATTATTATAGAATAATAATAATAATCTTTTATATGAATCATCAAACCAGAATGATTCATTTAAGTAATAGCAAATAACTAAAATTCCAATATGACATAATAACATAGTTATTAATAATACAAAATTATTTCAATCTCTTAATGAAATAATAAGGCAAACTAATTTATGTAATAAAGGTCTATTCTTAATAAATTCTCGTTCTTCAATTTTAATTAGTTTACTTAACATACCTATAATTAAAAAGAAACAACCAAGAATTCCAATAAATATACATAGATCAAATACATAAAATTAAAATACGAGTAGGATTTCCATCACTACCTCTAAAATATTCATTTAATAAATTAAATATATCTTATGGATTTTCAATGAATTTTGAAATTAATTCTACAAAATTATTACTATTTTCATTTAGAGAATTAATTTTGAAGTTTCCATCTGGTAGAGGACTACCAGATCTTTCATTAGAGTGATCATACATTCTTTCACACATTTCTCTTATTTGTTTTCTTTCTTCATAGTTATGATTCATCATTTCACCTAATCTATAAGTAGTAAAACCACTAATAGTACCAACAACACCTAAAAACAATCCATTTCTAGGATTTGTTTTTGCAATTTTAACTGCAGCAGTTATTGTTGTTCCAGAAAGAATTCCTGCAGCAACTCCAGGAGAAGTAATTGGTTTATCATTATTAGAATTACTATTTGATGGATGATTATTTGACCCTGCACCTCCATCTCCAAAATTAACATTAAAAGTATTTTTTGATGAAGGATTTATATTACAGTGAACCCCCGCTTTTTGCACCCCCGTTTATTGCAGATTCCCACTTATTGCAACTTTTTTGAGTAGATTCCCGCTCAACACTTAGTAAAATTGTAGATTCCTCGGTTTTTGCAGATTGCAACTTGGAAATCGGGACCTGCAATTTCCCGCTTCAGCCTTATATATTATATATTAATCTCAAACTTCAGAGACAGTGAGACTCGAACCAGTGACAAAAGAGATACACTATTGTATTCTAGTATTTAAGAGCTTTTAAACTAAATAAGGAAAGATGTGATTGCCAGCTTATTGATCCCACTTGTGTAACATATTCACATTTTGCAGTTCCTCAGATTTTGCAACTTTTTTGACGGTATTCCCGCTGTTGCAAAAAGCTGGGGTTCACTGTAGATGAATTAGGGGCAGAACTTATATAAATTAATAAACCTAGTAATGCTAAACCTAAAGAGCCTGTAAAAATGTTAGAAAGATTATCATTTAAGAAGTGAATAAATTCTACAAAATAAAGATGAATAGAATCAACTAGAATATTAGGAATTAAAAATACCGATGCAAATCTAAAATGATTTTTATCTGTAGAATAGTAATACTTATGTTTAATAAACTTAATAATGGATAGAATATTATTCTGTAATAAAGAATAATAAGTTTGTAATAATCTATTACATCCATAAATAAGTATTTTAAACCAATAACTAGATATAACCCAAACTAAGTTTAAAGTTAATCGCAGGATACGAAGGGGGAATAGGGCGATCGCTAAAATTTTTAAAGACATTTTTGTAAACATTTTTTTAAAAAATTAATAAAATTAGATAGCATCAATTAAATAACACTATTTTTATGAAAAATAAAGACATTAAGTTTCTCATTAAATAATGATACTTATAGAATCCACCTCAAAAAGGTATGTCTGAATCAGATCCTTTTCTTTCCTTCTAGAGGAGGATATGTAAATAACTGTTTCGTGTTAAACCCATTACCCCCACTAATTCTATATAAACACGTTTTTCTTTGATTTCTTTCTCTAATATTAATTGTCCCGATGCCGGTGCAGATGCTGTGATTGTCTCATAAGGAGGCGGGGGAATGTTAGCCAGCTTTTGCAGGGTGCTTTCGTACTGTGCCTTTGACTAATAAAAATCATAAGAATGTTAATGAGTGGATTGTTACATAAATGTTCGGCTCCAAATGTGGAACATAAGAACAAAATAAGACTGAAAGACAAGTTGAAACATACCAGCCATTTAAACTCGTGCTGTTGCTCATTTTTTTCGTCCTTGGATGCCATCTGTGCCACATACTAGGAAAGGTTTCTGTACACTAGCTTTTGGCCAAAGTCAAGCTCAAACAGATATGCAAAGTACTCAGCAAGGGCAGTAGGAGCACCTTTGTACATAGTGTTTACATCGTCCCCGAGTTGCTCCTTCTTCTTCATCAACTTTTCTACAGACAAGCCATACCATGGCAGCGTTCCTGTCGTGAGATACAACAAGACATAGCCTAAAGCCTCTAGGTCACTGCGGACCGATTGTTCTATATCAACACAAGTGAGATTGTCAGTGGTAGAAACAAAATAGATAACAAATAACAGTCAAAAATTGTTGCTGCAACTTGACTTAGAATAACGTTATTTATATACATATATACATACATTCCTAATATTAATATATGTTTTTTATATACAATTTTATATTCTAAAATACTTTTATTCATTGGTTACACAAATGTTATCTATTTATAGATATGTATTTAAAGCACAATTACTATATTAGGTAACAGGTTACACAATTTATGAGTATAAACATCTACCCAGATACATATTACTGTTACCCTTAATTATAATGTCTTTCTTACCCTCTCCAGTGTCGGCGTCAATGCTTGAGAATAGTGGCGTGCTGACAAACTGAAGACCTTCCCTCTAGGCAACATGTTTTCCACCAACCATAAACCTTTTTGATAGCCCAAAATCAATAAGGTAAACCTTGTTCTCATCACCGTCCACCCCCATGACAGTATTATCGGGCTTAATGTTGGTATGTATCCTAGTTGCAATATTTCATAAAAATTAAGAGTTACAAAAATTTCTCATGATTACAAATTACTTTTAATTAAATATAAAATTGAATTCTATATTTATAAAAAAGATAAATTGTATAATAGACCAGCAAGATTTAAATCAAAAAATAAATAATGAAGTTAATAAAATTATTGTAGATAATTGGAAATTTCTAGAATATAATTGGCCTATTATAAATCATAATTAAAAACATTGTACAGAAATAAAACATATTAAAAATATTTAAGAAGTTTTGTGATAAGTTTAATATAAATACACAAGCACATCATAAGCTATGGGAATCAGATGATTTTGAATTTCCATTTGAAGCTAAATTAGTTGATATCGTTATCAGTAATTCAAGTGAAGCTGCATTAAAAAAAGATGAAATGATTAAATTACAAGAACAATTTTTGAATTTTGATATAGATGATAATATGAATATTGATGATGAAGTCAGTGAAAATGATAATGAAGATAATAATAGTAGTAAAGACGATATTCCTAAATTTAATGAAAAGAAAAGAAGAGGTAAAGGGAAAGGAAAGAAAAAACTTGTTGATATTAATAAAGTTACAGTCGACCCCCGTTAACGTCCACCCCGATAACGTCAACCCCCGATAGCGTCAACCGATTCGCTGGTACCCTTTCAAATTTAGCAGTGAAAAACTTCAACTTCTACATAAGGTCAACTTCAACACCTTCAGGAGGGTTGACTAGTTATCGAGGGTGAAACTTGTCCAATTAGATTACATTTATTGGGATCGTGGTACAAAAAAATTTGTCAAAGAGGCTTGCTTAGAATACATGGATTTTATATATTTGTCGCGTAGTTTCAGAATTTCAGGTAAAGCATTCACAACGGTATCATGTAGATCTTGCTCTTCATCCAAAATATCGAGAAATGTGTTGACGTTGGTAACTTTGTCTTTAGCAGTAAGTACTCTTCTTTCCTGCAAAACTGGCTCTTCGTCAACATCTGGGGTGTCATCATCTTCAGCAACTGCCGTCACTGTTTGAACAATCTCACTATCTGTGAGAGAAAAGAGATACGAATCGCGCTCATACTCGGGATCAAGGTCGATGTCGGGGCACTGATTTAATGTAACAAGTTGTGTATCGGCGATTCGTCGTAATTGAGCTTCCAGCACCTTCCTGTCACGCTCGTCTTCTTCTTCGATTTGGCTCCTAGCAGTTCCTTGGGCTTCGTGATTGTCATTGATATATCGAAAGATGGTTGCATCAAAGCAATTTTTGATCGTTTCAGCAGACACAGCTGCCCACGAGAACTTTATCCACTTCATTGCTTGCAGCTGGTCAACAAGAAAAACTTTTCCGACAGGTCCCACAACATTCCCGTTTCCGTTCTGATACATTCCGATGGTGCGGTAAGCCTTCTCAAGTTGTCGCCGCTTGTATTGAGCCTTGAACGAGCGAATGATTCCACCATCAAGAGGCTGGATAAGTGATGTTGTGTTCGGAGGCAAATAGAGTAGCTCAACATTAACAGGTTCGTAATCGACGTAATGACCTGAGAAGTTGTCAAGTAGCAAAAGTACTTTTCTGTTCTGGTGGCCCATGGCTCGATCGAACTGACGCAAAACATCTCTGAAGATTTTACGAGTCATCCACGCCTTCTGATTGAAAAAGTAGCGCTGGAATCCATGGAAAGAAGCATCTTTGCGTTTTTTTTGAACCATGAATGCATCAGGTTTTTCAGAGCGGCCTATGATGATAGGTTCGTTCCGTTTGTCACTGCCATCAGCATTGCAAAGGAGAGCAACAGACAACCTTGATTTGTCTTGTTTTCTCCCCTTGAACCCATGAGTGCCGATCGTCGTCTTTGGCTCCAAGCGATAAAACAGACTGGTTTCATCTAGATTATAGATGTCTCGCTTTTCATACTTTTGGATGGTGGCCTTAATGGCTTCCCTCTGTTCGTCCAAAGCTTCAAGATCGGCAGATTGCGCTTCGCCATGGATGCTGCGTGCACTGAGTCCGTATCTCTTTGCAAACCGGTCTGTCCAGCCATTCGATGCTTTGAATGTTGCGATGCCAATCATGTCCGCGTAATTTCTCGCCTTCAACTGTATCAATTCCCATGTAACCTGGATCTTGTTTCTCTGCGCGACATTGAGCCAGAGTAACACTGCTTCCTCAACCTCCTAATCAATACAACATTGACAAAAAGTAAACACTACAGTTCACCGAATTTTTAAACTGATTGAATTACATTCGATATTTACAGGAAATTGACTCCTTCTATTACGAATTTTCTTCGCGTCCCTTTCATCACCAGGAGCTTCTGTGGATTTTCGCTTTATCATCTTCGAAATGGTGCTCTTATCAGGCGTTTTACTTAGGTTGAATTCTTTTTGAGCCCATTCTGCCGTCTGCATAAGGGTGATGCCCCGCTTTGAGCTCTTAAACGCATAAATCGCATCACGCTGCTCGTTCGTAAAGGAAACTTGGTCGCGTGGTGTACTCATGGCGTGAAGTGAGATGTAGGACTGAAGATTGACAACATTTTCATATGTGTATTTATAATGTCGGGAAGCGGTGATTCATTTAGTGTCTGCAAGGATAAACATTTTGCCTAATCTCGCTACTCCCGGTAGTCGTCAACCCTCGATATGGTCAACACTTTTGCAGGTACCCTGAGGGTTGACGTTAACGGGGGTCGACTGTAGAAATATAGAAAATGAAAATATGAAATAGAAAGCATAATTGACCATAAAGTCGAATATAATGAATGTATCTTTTTTGTAAAATAGAAAAACTATCCAACAATAGATAATAGCTGGTTGCATATTAACAAATTTAATGAAAAGGAGTTGTTAAATGAATATGTTTTAGAACATGATCTTCACATATAATATTAAATACTTAAGGTAAAACATTATTAAAACAAAGGAAGAAAGGATTGCCTATAGTTATCTTTATAGGTTTTCTTTTTTTTTCCTAATTATAATAAGATTATCTACTTGTTATATATCTATCTGTTGTATAATATTTTCACCTTTTTCTTCAATAATCTTTCTCTTTTCATGAACATGATCTGGATTATGTTTTCTGCAAACATATTTATTTTTATTACCGTTTTCTGTTATTTTTTTCCCACAAAGTTTCCTATTATTCTTTCCTCGTTTAAACTTATGAGTACAAAAGCCATTATACATAGAAAGATATAGAAAATGGTCTGATGAGAACAATTCTTTTATTTATTTTTTGATTTTTTCTTATATTTTTGTGATTATATTGTTTTTATTAAAATAGTCAAATTCAGCCTGTATAAAAGTATCCATCTCATTGCATAGATTTGTGCATAATTGTATATGATTGATGGGAAGATAATTATTGAGAGCAACCATTTTAAAAGTAATTTTTATAAATTAATAAAAATTCAATTTTGTATTAAATAAGAAATTTTAGTATGCATGCTTAAAAACTCCGAACTTGTAAAAATATTATAAATCAAGAAAATTGTGCAATAATTTTGTAATCACTATACTATGAGATGTTCTCTATGTCGCGATGCAGGATGCCCTTCGAATGAATGAACTCCAGCCGCCGCAACTAAATTTCCAATGCCAATATATTAGTCGTCTATTTCAATTGTGAACTGCCCATATCAAATAAACATAATCTACAATACTTTACCAACTGCAAGCCTAAAATACTAACTGTTTGTAGGGAAAACAACTTGTCGCACATCTCAAAGAGACTTTCAAGAGAGGCTAGAAGCAGGGAGTTGTTGTTCAGCGTATGTCTTTTTTTCTCTTTACAGCTTATGATGCTCATGTAGTGTACTTACGACCCATCAAATCTATAACTAGAGCGTTATAGTTGCCTTGAGTACCAAAGTACAACGGCTTGGGTGCTTAGCAGGTCCCCCTCACAACAGGATCTTCATAGCATCGATACTTGCGGTACAAGAGCAAGCTCTTCTCTTTAGCTTCCACTTTGGCAGCAACAAGCTTGGACTCTACGGTGTCCACAGCTTCAAGTACAAAATTAAGTGTGACTATTCAGAATTTTGATCATTCATGCATCTATTCGTTACTCACCAAGATACACTTGGCCTCATGCTCCTGCTCCTAGCTGCCTAAGGAGCACGAAGTGGTCATTGTCGAAGGTGGATGGAGGCATTGTGTTTACGAAAAAGCAAGTGGAGACGATGAAAGAAGGGAAAAATGCCAATGAAAGAACAATGTATCACAGCAATGCATTAATATGTGGGTACTGCATTACTTTGTTGGTTATAAATTAATATTTGTTTTATTAAAGAACTATTTATTTTTTATATCTAAATTGAATTTTATAATATAAATAAAAAATGGAGCAAATAGATTATACAACATTAATTACAGAGGAAGTAAATACTATTATTACTAATTATTAGACATTTTTGAATGGAATTGGCCTATTGTGCATAATAAATTCAAACATAGAATACAAATAAAACATATTAAATTTATTGAAAAAACTAAAGATATATTATTAAAAAAACTAGGTTATACAGCTGTATTTTTTTTCTTAGTTGTGCTATACACAAATAAAGAGTATCCAGCTCCTTATTTTGAATTAGAAAAAGGCTTATTTCTATTTATCATTTAGTTTCTGGTATTTCTGGAGATGAAATTGAAAAATATTTACCTCAAAGTACATTTCATACATTTTATAAAAAATTTTGGATGAATGAAGAGAATAATAAAAGAATTAATAAAATAGTAAATGATTTATTAATGTATATGTTTTCAAATATAAAATTACGTGTTTTGTCTGCAAGAAGATATAATCCAGATTTATTTAAATATGTAACACTTATTTTAGATAGTCATGATTCACGAATTAATTATACAGATACGGATTTAGATAGATCACGTTTATATCTATATAAATTTAAAAAGAATGGTGTACGTACACAATTTGCAGCTGATATTAATGATATGATAATTTTTATATCAAAAAGTGAATTCTGTGCAGATAGTTCTGATGGTAGCATGTTTTTAAATATGAAACTTTATAATCAAATGAATCAAAATGATACTTTAGCTGTTAATGGTGGATATACTTTGTTCATAACATAGTTTACTGAACTTGCTACAGAAAAAGGATATGATTTTAGTAATGATAACTTTGTAAGAACACTGTTCATTAGGCACTTGTAGGCAAGTGTTTAGAATAACTACCGTTATTCTAGGGTTTCGACTACCGTCTCAATGGCCAGCTACCCACATCATCGGTAGTCAAAGATTTTCTCTAACCACCCCTAATTATATTGATCATTCTTTTTTATTTAAAAATAAAATTTAAGAATAAAATTAAACAGCCTTCTATATCCAATTCGTAAAAATATAATGAAAATTTACCTATTACTGAAGAACATTTTAATAATACATTTGGAAGCTTTAGAAGTAAAATCGAAAATCAATTTTCTGAAATTAGAAATAAATTTTATCGTTTTAATAATAATAAACTAAAATAATAATAAACTAATTGTAAAGATGGATAATATTAAATATTATAATCTTCAGTTCCGTGTTGCCTGTTTACTAAAAAATATTACAAAGTTTGTAGAAGTATTCAATATACCTATTTTACCACATCATAAAATATGGCATAGTCCTGATTTTGATTTTCCTATTGAAAAAAAATTAATTGACATAGTTGTTAGTAATAATAAACAGAATAAGGATAAGCTTGATAGAATGGTATAACTACAAAATAATTTATTAAATATGACATTATCAAATAATAATGAAATGGTTATAGATGATAATAATAGTGAATCAGATGATTTAGAAAATAGTGAAAATGATAATGATATTCCTAATTTTAATAAACGTACTAGAAAAAGAAGAAGAAATGTAAAAGGAAAACAGCGTTCAACTGTATCATATGAAATAGAAAGTATTATTGGACATAAAAAAGAAAAGAATGCATATTTATTTCAGGTAAAATGGGTTGGATATAGTAATAATGATAATAGTTGGATATCTATTGATATATTTAACCAAAAAGAATTATTAAATGCATATATTGAAAGGCATAGTCTAGGCATACTATAATAAGAACATAATATATATTTAAATTATATAAAAAATTTATGGAAGAATATTATTAAAGTATAAGAATAAAGGATTACTAATAGTAATTTTTATAAGTTTTTTTCTTATTTTTTTTCTGTTTTTTCTTTAGGTTTTATATACAGCTCTTTTATCTCTATATTTTTAACACTATCATTAACTACTAATAGCTTTTTTTTTGGAATATGTAGCTTACAATGTTGACAGCAACGAAAATCCTTTTTACCATCAGGTAAATTTGTCTTGATTTTCTTCCCACAAAACTGTTCATCACGTTTTCCTTTTTTAAATTTATGGCTACAGAAACCATGATCCATAGATAAATCTAAGAAACGATCATTTGAAAAAAGAGATTTTATTTTATTTTTTAAAATTTTTTGAATTTTTTTAATAATATTTTCTTCAACAAAATGATTGAATTCTGAATCAATAAATGTATCAATTTCGTTACATAAATTGCTTCTAAGATTAATGTGGTTGATAGGAAGATATTCATTTAACGCAACCATTCTCTTTTTCTTTTGAATGATTTATTTTTATATAAAAATAAAATTCAATTTTATAAAAAAAAAATAATTGAGTTTGAAATTTATTTATTAGTAAATACTAATGGTGATAACTCTGCAACATTATTACATTGAAATTATTTACAGTAAACCCCCGTTAAATACAACCGAAGATTTTTCTGGAAAAAGTTGTAATTAGCGAGGGTTGCATTTGTCGAAATGGTTGAATGAAAGAAGTCCCGGCACACCTACTTTCTTTTGTATCTCAGCACCAAGTGCTCGTTACACAGTAAAAAAAATATCATTAAATACTACAGACGCAGGGCTATCAGATGATATACATTTTATTCCATAAAAGGCAATGGTGGTGATACAGGAATTACTCAAAAAACTGGAAATTTTATAGATAAAGTACAAAATGTCTTCTACTGTCTATCCTTTCCCTTTCTACTTCTTTTTGTACTAGGACCAGGCTAGTAGTCATTGTCATCTATATTATTATAAATAAACATAGCTTGATGTTAGTATCAGTAATATTAGCTTAGGTATTAAAGAATAATAAAGGATACTGTTTATGAGACACTTGTAGGCAAGTGTTTAGAATGATTACCATCATTCTAGGATTTCGACTACCGTCTCAAAGACCAGCTACACCTTCAAAAAAATCAAAGATTTTTTCTCGGACCACCCCTATTTATAATGATCATTATCTTTTATTTAAAAATAAAATTTAAAAATTAAATTATATTTTAAAAATAAAAAATATTATAATCAATAAATTATTAAACAGTCTTCTATGCTCAAGTTGGTTTTCAGCCCATTTCTCCTTTTTTGGTATATGTTTGAAACTCCGACGTACCTTTTATGGGATTCAGTGACGTCAATTTTACTATATCGGGTATTTTTACGTTACACAGATTTACTTATATATATACTACTTATATACTATATATAGTGCGCGCCGTGTTTTCTTTCATAGATCCGAAATCACTTCCTTCAGTTTCTTGATCGTGCTCTTCTTTCGCGTAAATATCATGGCCAAAACACGCCGAGAGCGTCGTAGAAAGAACGTATCATTCACCAATTATCAACGTTAGGAGCTGTTCAAGCATTACCAAGAAAAAAACAAAGCGAACAAATTTACCTATTCAATGTTAATTTCCTGGGCATCTACAAGGTTCAAACTCGAAAACTCTCCAGACAAGTCAACTATTTCAAGGCTTATTGCGCGCATGGAAAAGGAAGAGGAAGAAGGTGTAATTCGTCTCGAAACCGGAAGAAGGCTTCAAAAGGGCAGATTTCCCGTATGTTTCGATATAATAATAAATGCAATAATCAATTTAGACAGTATATTATTAACGAGCTCAAAACATATGGCTACAACGTATATAGGAAGTCGAGGATGCTGTAATGCTGTGGATAAACGTCGCCGAAAACAATCATATACCGGTCACTTGGAGCATGGTTCATACTAAGGCGGTTAACTTTGCAGAACGCTTGGGCAAGGATTTCAAAGGGTCGAACGGGTGGATGCACCGTTTTGCTCGACGTCATGGGCTGCGTAAACATACACTTCATGGTGAAGGCGAATCTGTTGATGCGAATGCCATTCTCGAAAACAGTGACAAAATACGCGACAAACTTTCTCAATATGATCGACGTGATATATGGAATATCGATGAAACAGCATTGTTCTTCACTGCCCAGCCTCAGACTACCATCGCCCAAAAAGGGTTCTCTGGATTCAAGGAAAACAAAAAACGACTTACGGTTGCTCTTTTGTGCAATGCGGACGGCTCAGAAAAATGGGAACCGATGATAATTGGCAAACACAAGAAGCCTACATGCTTTGTAGACTCGACCGGCAAGCGAAAAGAAGCGTACGAGCTCGGTTTTCGGTTTACTTTTATAATCAAAAGGCATGGATGAAGCGAAACATTTTCGAGCACTATATCACGCGTTTCGATAAAGCCATGCGTTACCAAAATCGACGTGTCTTACTTGTTTTTGACAACTTTAGCGGCCATGCAACAAATATCTATAAAAGAAGAGTCTACAGCCACGGAATCCGCCAACAATCCAAGCACCAACATTGTTAACTTGTCTGCAAGAGAAAAGGCAACGACCATACTTAACCTTTTTCATATTTTTGATGCCGAAGATAGTATGGATAATGACATTGTTGCTGCACTTACAGCACTTACAACCCTCCGTACCAAGCTTGTACAAGAATTATACAGCCAACAATCCCGCTTGACGCGATTTTTCTCTTCTTCCAATAGAGATTAACATATAATAAAGGACAAAGCTGATTAAATTTTTAATATCAACACCCTTCCGATGTGGTGAAGTTTCATTAAAGCGGAAAAGTTGCAAATTCACTATGTCTTGAAAAGATTTTTTCTGAAAACGTTGATATTGATGAGGGTTGCAATTATAGGGGGTGTATTTAACGGGGGTTTATTGTATATATTCTGAATTCATTATTGATAGGTTTTTTTTTATTTAAGATAAAATTTAATTTGTAACTATTTTAAATTTTTGTTACCAACAAAAAATTTGTTACCAATAGTTTTTATATAAAAACAGTTGGTAATGCATATGCGCCTATGCATCGTTTTTCTCTCTATTTTCAAAGCAGATATTTAAACAGTGCCCTCATAAGATTGGATGCATCAATAACTAGAAGTATGTACTGATAAAGGAGCGCTTCATTTACAAACTCGTCTCATACCGCATGGTTGGATAACAGGATGATACTAGAGTGTTTATGCAACAAACGCTACCTGTTTCCCTTTAAGCGGACTAGTTCGCTCGAGCAACTAGCAGCACTGCGCGTTTTTAGTTCATTGTTCCGTACTCGCCATCCAAAGGCCACTGCTTACTTTATACTTACCATCTCGCAACACCGTTCCATCGATTAGAGACATTGAAGGCTGTTTAATACTTTATTGATTTTTTAATTTTTAATTTTTTTTATATATCCAATTTTTAAGTTTTATTTTTAAATAATAAAGAATGATCAATATGGTTAGGGGTGGTCAGAGAAAATCTTTGACTTCGATGATGTGGGTAGCTGGTCATTGAGACGGTAGTCGAAACCCTAGAATAATGGTAGTTATTCTAAACACTTGCCTACAAGTGCCTAATGAACAGTGTTCATACAAAGTTATCATTACTAAAATCATATCCTTTTTCTGTAGCAAGTTCAGTAAACTGTGTTATGAACAAAGTATATCCACCATCAACAGCTAAAGTATCATTTTGATTCATTTGATTATAAAGTTTCATATTTAAAAACATGCTACCATCAGAACTATCTGCACAGAATTCACTTTTTGATATAAAAATTATCATATCATTAATATCAGCTGCAAATTGTGTGCGTACACCATTCTTTTTAAATTTATATGGATATAAACGTGATCTATCTAAATCCGTATCTGTATAATTAATTCGTGAATCATGACTATCTAAAATAAGTGTTACATGTTTAAATAAATCTGGATTATATTTTCTTGCAGACAAAACACGTAATTTTATATTTGAAAACATATACATTAATGAATCATTTACTATTTTATTAATTCTTTTATAATTCTCTTCATTCATCCAAAATTTTTTATAAAATGTATGAAATGTACTTTGAGGTAAATATTTTTCAATTTCATCTCCAGAAATACCAGAAACTAAATGATATAATAAAAATAAGCCTTTTTCTAATTCAAAATAAGGAGCTAGATACTCTTTATTTGTGTATAGCACAACTAAGAAAAAAAATACAGCTATATAACCTAATTTTTTTAATAATATATCTTTAGTTTTTTCAATAAATTTAATATGTTTTATTTGTGTTCTATGTTTGAATTTATTATGCACAATAGGCCAATTCCATTCAAAAATGTCTATAATTAGTAATAATAGTATTTACTTCCTCTGTAATTAATGTTGTATAATCTATTTGCTCCATTTTTTATTTATATTATAAAATTCAATTTAGATATAAAAATAAATAGTTCTTTAATAAAAAAATATTAATTTATAACCAACAAGGTAATGCAGTACCCACATATTTAAGCATTGCTGTGATACATTGTTCTTTCATTGGCATTTCTCCCTTCTTTCATCGTCTCCACTTGCTTTTTCGTAAACACAATGCCTCCATCCACCTTCGACAACGACCACTTCGTGCTCCTTAGGTAGCTAGGAGCAGGAGCATGAGGCTAAGTGTATCTTGGTGAGTAACGAATAGATGCATAAATGATCAAAATTCTGAATAGTCACACTTAATTTTGTACTTGAAGCTGTGGACACCGTAGAGTCCAAGCTTGTCGCTGCCAAAGTGGAAGCTAAAGAGAAGAGCTTGCTCTTGTACCGCGAGTATCGATGCTATGAAGATCTTGTTGCGAGGGGGACCTGCCAAGCACCCAAGCCGTTGTACTTTGGTACTCAAGGCAACTATAACGCTCTAGTTATGGATTTGATGGGTCGTAAGTACACTACATGAGCGTCATAAACTATAAAGAGAAAAAAGACATACGCTGAACAACAACTCCCTGCTTCTAGCCTCTCTTGCGACAAGTTGTTTTCCCTACAAACAGTAAGTATTTTGGGCTTGCAGTTGGTAAAGTATTGTAGATTATGTTTATTTGATATGGCAGTTCACAATTGAAATAGACGACTAATATGTTGGCATTGGAAATTTAGTTGCGGCGGCTGGAGTTCATTCATTCAAAGGGCATCCTGCATCGCGACATAGAGAACATCTCATAGTATAGTGATTACAAAATTATTGCACAATTTTCTTTATTTATAATATATTTACAAGTTCGGAGTTTTTAATCATGCATACTAAAATTTCTTATTTAATACAAAATTGAATTTTTATTAATTTATAAAAATTACTTTTAAAATGGTTGCTCTCAATAATTATCTTCCCATCAATCATATACAATTATGCACAAATCTATGCAATGAGATGGATACTTTTATACAGGCTGAATTTGACTATATCAATAAAAACAATATAATCACAAAAATACAAGAAAAAATCAATAAAAAAATAAAAGAATTGTTCTCATCAGACCATTTTCTATATCTTTCTATGTATAATGGCTTTTGTACTCATAAGTTTAAACGAGGAAAGAATAATAGGAAATTTTGTGGGAAAAAAATAACAGAAAAGGGTAATAAAAATAAATATGTTTGCAGAAAACATAATCCAGATTATGTTCATGAAAAGAGAAAGATAATTGAAGAAAAAGGTGAGAATATTATACAACAGATAGATATACAACAAGTAGATAATCTTATTATAAATAAGAAAAAAAAAGAAAAAAAAAGAAAACCTATAAAGATAACTATAGGCAATCCTTTCTTCCTTTGTTTTAATAATGTTTTACCTTAAGTATTTAATATTATATGTGAAGATGATGTTCTAAAACATATTCATTTAACAACTCCTTTTCATTAAATTTGTTAATATGCAACCAGCTATTATCTATTGATGGATAGTTTTTCTATTTTACAAAAAAGATACATTCATTATATTCGACTTTATGGTCAATTATGCTTTCTATTTCATATTTTCATTTTCTATATTTCTAACTTTATTAATATCAACAAGTTTTTTCTTTCCTTTCCCTTTACCTCTTCTTCTCTTTTCCTTTTCATTAAATTTAGGAATATCGTCTTTACTACTATTATTATCTTCATTATCATTTTCACTGACTTCATCATTAATATTTATATTATCATCTATATCAAAATTCAAAAATTGTTCTTGTAATTTAATCATTTCATCTTTTTTTAATGCAGCTTCACTTGAATTACTGATAACGATATCAACTAATTTAGCTTCAAATGGAAATTCAAAATCATCTGATTCCCATAGCTTATGATGTGCTTGTGTATTTATATTAAACTTATCACAAAACTTCTTTAATATTTTTAATATGTTTTATTTCTGTACGATGTTTATAATTATGATTTATAATAGGCCAATTATATTCTAGAAATTTACAATTATTTACAATAATTTTATTAACTTCATTATTTATTTTTTGATCTAAATCTTGCTGGTCTATTATACAATTTATCTTTTTTATAAATATAAAATTCAATTTTATATTTAATTAAAAGTAATTTGTAATCATGAGAAATTTTTGTAACTCTTAATTTTTATGAAATATTACAACTAGGATACATACCCCCATTAAGCCCGACAATACTGTCATGGGGGTGGACGGTGATGAGAACAAGGTTTACCTTTTTGATTTTCGGCTATCAAAAAGGTTTATGGTTGGTGGAAAACATGTTGCCTGGAGGGAAGGTCTTCAGTTTGTCAGCACACCACTATTCTCAAGCATTGACGCCGACACTGGAGACGGTAAGAAAGACGTTATAATTAAGGGTAACAGTAATATGTATCTGGGTAAATGTTTATACTCATAAATTGTGTAACCTGTTACCTAATATAGTAATTGTGCTTTAAATACATATCTATATATAGATAACATTTGTGTAACCAATGAATAAAAGTATTTTAGAATATAAAATTGTATATAAAAAACATATATTAATATTAGGAATGTATATATATATGTATATAAATAAGTTATTCTAAGTCAAGTTGCAGCAACAATTTTTTACTGTTATTTGTTATCTATTTTGTTTCTACCACTGACAATCTCACTTGTGTTGATATAGAACAATCGGTCTACAGTGACCTAGAGGCTTTAGGCTATGTCTTGTTGTATCTCACGACAGGAACGCTGCTATGGTATGGCTTGTCTGTAGAAAAGTTGATGAAGGAGAAGGAGCAACTCGGGGACGATGTAAACACTATATGCAAAGGTGCTCCTACTGCCCTTGCTGAGTACTTTGCATATCTATTTGAGCTTGACTTTGGCCAAAAGCCAGTATACAGAAACCTTTCCTAGTATGTGGCACAGATGGCATCTAAGGACGAAAAAAATGAGCAACAGCACGAGTTTGAATGGCTGGTATGTTTCAACTCGTCTTTCAGTCTTATTTTGTTCTTATGTTACACATTTGGAGCCGAACGTTTATGTAACAATCCACTCATTAACATGCTTATGATTTTTATTAGTCAAAGTCACAGTACGAAAGCACCCTGCAAAAGCTGGCTAACGTTCCCCCGCCTCCTTATGAGACAATCACAGCATCTGCACCGGCATCGGGACAATTAATATTAGAGAAAGAAATCAAAGAAAAACGTGTTTATATAGAATTAGTGGGGGTAATGGGTTTAACACGAAACAGTTATTTACATATCCTCCTCTAGAAGGAAAGAAAAGGATCTTATTCAGACATACCTTTTTGAGGTGGATTCTATAAGTATCATTATTTAATGAGAAACTTAATGTCTTTATTTTTCATAAAAATAGTGTTATTTAATTGATGCTATCTAATTTTATTAATTTTTTAAAAAAATGTTTACCAAAATGTCTTTGAAAATTTTAGCGATCGCCCTATTCCCCCTTCATATCCTGCAATTAACTTTAAACTTAGTTTGGGTTATATCTAGTTATTGGTTTAAAATACTTATTTATGGATGTAATAGATTATTACAAACTTATTATTCTTTATTACAGAATAATATTCTATCCATTATTAAGTTTATTAAACATAAGTATTACTATTCTATAGATAAGAATCATTTTAGATTTGCATCTGTATTTTTAATTCCTAATATTCTGGTTGTTTCTATTCATCTTTATTTTATAGAATTTATTTACTTCTTAAATGATAATCTTTCTAACATTTTTACAGGCTCTTTAGGTTTAGTATTACTAGGTTTATTAATTTATATAAGTTCTGCCCCTAATTCATCTAATACAAATCCTTCATCAAAAAATACTTTTAATGTTAATTTTGGAGATGGAGGTGTAGGGTCAAATAATCATCCATCAAATAGTAATTCTAATAATGATAAACCAATTACTTCTCCTGGAGTTGGTGCGGGAATTATTTCTGGAACAACAATAACTGCTGCAGTTAAAATTGCAAAAACAAATCCTAGAAATGGATTGTTTTTAGGTATTGTTGGTACTATTGATGGTTTTACTACTTATAGATTACGTGAAATGATGAATCATAACTATGAAGAAAGAAAAAAAATAAGAGAAATGTGTGAAAGAATGTATGATCACTCTAATGAAAGATCTAGTAGTCCTCTACCAGATGGAAACTTCAAAATTAATTCTCTAAATGAAAATAGTAATAATTTTGTAGAATTAATTCCAAAATTCATTGAAAATCCATAAGATATATTTAATTTATTAAATGAATATTTTAGAGGTAGTGATGGAAATCCTACTCGTATTTTAATTTTATGTATTTGATCTATGTACATTTATTGGAATTCTTGGTTGTTTCTTTTTAATTATAGGTATGTTAAGTAAACTAATTAAAATTGAAGAACGAGAATTTATTAAGAATAGACCTTTATTACATAAATTAGTTTGCCTTATTATTTCATTAAGAGATTGAAATAATTTTGTATTATTAATAACTATGTTATTATGTCATATTGGAATTTTAGTTATTTGCTATTACTTAAATGAATCATTCTGGTTTGATGATTCATATAAAAGATTATTATTTTTATTCTATAATAATAATAAATAATCTCCCATGATATCAATATTTGTTATTATTATTTTATAAAATTCTCCCCCGGTACATTGATTTATGCCTTCTTGTGGTGGTACTGTAAGTAGAGATAATTAATCTTGAAACTAAATAAATCATTACTTAAAAATTAGATGCTATCTAATTACTTACTTACTTTTAAAAATATGATGTTTACAAACTTATTCTATATTTTTAGCGATTGCCCTATTTTCCCTTCGGATACCTACGATTTAAACTCTTTTACAGAGCTTATTTCAAGTTACATCAGGATTAAAACACCTGATGGTTTAAAATTACTAGTAATATCTGGATTAATACCCCGGATCATTTACTCTTAGCTTTATTACCTTCAGTGGTATATATAAATAAAAACCCTTCAGAAAATAATATTTTAAATTCAACTTTTAATGATTTAAAAGATTTTTCTCTTACAAATGAAAATTCTAGTGGTTATATTACTATTAAAGAAATTTTATCAAATGATACTTTATCTCTTAAAGAAAAAAAATTAAATTTAGAAGAAAAATTACATTCTTCATGGTTGAAAAAACTAGAAAAAATGAGTAAGTCTAAGGATTTCTTAAATACAAATCCTAGGTTTAGAATATTTTTAAATAACTATAAGTTGTTAGAAGATGACTTAAAAATATATTTTGAAAATGAAAGATATATTAGAAATAAAAAATGTATTTTGAAAATGAAAGAAATAGATAAATCCTTGATGCTGTTCTTAATTTTAAGTTTGTTAATCCCCTTTATTATAAAATATGAAGATAATAAAGAACAATCAGTTACTACTTTATTTCATAGATTAGGAAAAACTTTATATGAAGAATGTTTATATCAGAAATATATTAAAGAAGTTGATGATAAATCTAAGGATATTGTAACTTTTAATTTATATTTGAAGAATTTTACAATGAATGAAGAGAATTTTATTAATATTGATGGTACTGTTATGAGTTATTTGGATATGAAAAATGATCTTTTTAATATCTTAGAACGATATGATGTTAAAAGTAAGAAAACTCATAGAGAAATTATTCCTAGTTACCAATTGAAAAACTATATTAAATATTTAGGTATGATCAATGGTCATGAATTACCTATAGTATATCCACCTATTTATTGGGAACTAAATGATAACAAAGAATTTAAGATATATGGTGGATATATTACTAATAAAATTAAGAATTTTAATCCTTTAATTAGAAGTAGAAGATTTACTGAATCAAATATTAAATTTATAAATAAAATGACAATTAAAATGGTTAATTATATGTCATCTATTGATTTCAATATTGATCTTAAAGTATTAGATTTTCTAATGAATCTGCTACTTAATAATGATTTAATTATTAAAACATTACATAAGGAGACAGATGAAATGAGTGAGATTATTAAAAAGAATAATAAAGGAAAAGAATTTGAAATTATAACTCATAATAGTAAATTCTTATATATTAATTCAATTTTAACTATTGCTAAACTTTATAGAGATGTTGAACAATTTTATTTTACTTTCTTTTTAGACTGGAGAGGAAGAGTTTATTGCCAAGGGGGTGAATTAAATTTCCAAGGTGGTGAATTAGCAAGATCATTATTGTTTTTTTAAAAAGGTAATGTATTATCTGAAAATGAATTAAGTTCATTAAAGGTTTATGAAGCAAATGCTTTTGGATTAAGTAAATCATCTATTACCAAAAGATTAGAATAGGTTGATCAACATTTTTCAGAAATCTTAGATTTAAATTCAGGATTATGGAGAAAAGCTGATGAATCTATGTTATTTTTAGCTTTTTGTTTTGAGTTACAAGGTTATAATAAAGATCCATTAAGCTTTATTTCTAGATTACCAATTTATTTAGATGCAACATATAATGGTGTGCAACATTTAGCTGCAATGATTTCTGATTTTGATCTAGCTAGTAAAGTAATTTAGTTGAATCTGATATGAAAGATGATCCTAATAATCTTTATAGTTTAATGTTAAATGCTATTAATGAAGAAATTAAGAAAATAGAGGAATGTGATCTAGAGTATGCCAGATTAAAGGGTTTAGTATTAAATAGAAAGATTGTAAAAAGAAGTTTAATAACTATTTCATATAGAGTCACTGCACGAAAAAGTACATATCACAGGCTTTAAAAACAGGGTGATATATGCCTATGACCTGGTTTTGGTATGATAAAAAGAAGTATGTATGGTGCCCGCCACCTAGAAACAACAAGTGGACATTTCAAAAACTTAAGGTTCCGCCTTTATAAATTTCCATTTTTAGTTAAGTGATATTTATTCATCGAAAATTTGCTAGTGGGACTTATATTTTTTCTGCTTTTCATCCAGTGAGTCCTTTCTCAGAGGATGACTTAAATAAACAATCTACTCTCGCATGATTCTTCTTACATGATTTTTAGAAACTGACAGTTCTCTTTGAACGCACAAGAAATTTACTTAATTGTGTTCTTTGACTCTTGCACAATTTTAAGGTTCTTCTGGTACTTGTTGAGTCTCCCCATTGTATAGAATGTTTTGGAAAAAGAAGGAACAATAAAACTGTCATCCTACTTATAATTTACCTGGCACCATTACAGTCAATGTTGATTGGAAGGCTGAGGTATATATTGCACCAATGCTTACCACTAATGTTACACTACCTTCTTAATATGGAAATCGCCGATTCAATGTCATATACTATAGTGTATAGTAGGGTGGACATTCTGACAAAATCCTCTGCTAAATTTTGAAATCGACACCAACTTCAACACTTTATTTCTCATTTTTTTTTGCTCGTATGTATACAAAAACGTTTCATAGAAGTATTCTTTGAGCCTCTCTCTATCGTTCTATGAAGCCAAAAAAGTAGGTTGTATAAGTGAAAAAAGTTGAAATAAAACATTGGAAATTGGTCCAAAAATTTACGTTTCTAGGTGGCGGGCACCATAGCCTGCAGCAAATACAGCTACTATATTTGGTAGCAATGCATCTTGGTTTCTTATTTTATTTGTAGGAAGCCTTCATATGCAAGTGAGAAAGGAGCTAATGCACACAAAGTAGTAGTGATAAATATGTATTTGTCCTTTTTTGAGATGCTCAATTTTCCAAACACTGTTCCTTTATTACACAGCCTTTCCCTGCTCCCCCAATTGTTTTTTCTCAGGTAGTTTATGTTGCCGCTTCTTATGCAGCACCATCATAGAATATGCAACGACTAGTAAAAGGACATCTGCTTTTTTGGCTCACACAATCCCCTTTTTTATTTTGCATATTACAACGTTAATAAAGACATGGTCCCCCATATTATTTACACCCTGTTATGCAAAAACCATGTCCCCGACTCTTTATGTAAATGTGTATCATTACAGAGAGTGCTACATGTGATAAAAAAACACAAAGTAGGAAGTGCATAATGTGTTATAGTAAAAGATATAGAAGCGTACAGATGCGTTTATATATAAGAGAGGCTCTGTGCTACTGCTGGATACTTCGACTTGCTCTGAATCTCTACTTTTTTTTTGGCACAATGGAGCTCAATCGCAACGAATTGTTAGTTGTGTGCTTCTGTCCATTGTGCTTGAGGGCAAACAGCAACACCGGCTTCCAAATGGTGCCAAGAAGAACGCACGAATATCATCAGCGGCGCGTCTTAAATGGTGCTTCACAGAGCCTCTCACACAATGGTACTTGCTCTACACACATCCCGAAGATTGAGTTAATAATGTTGTATCTTGTATATCTACTAGTGGGCGCCATTGTAGCTAATATCGAAGCCAATTTGCGCCAAAGCTCGTCACCGTCACCGTTGCCGCTAGGCGACGATATTGATATGAACATGGATGATGATGTGATGGTCGATTATCCCTCCCCTGGTATGAGACTATATTGTTAGTGAAATAGATGTGCGAATAAGTCATTTATCGTTATTATGTATTGTAGACGTCGTTTCAAGTCTTCATGTCCCTTTTTCTGCCGAGGATAATGTGTTCGCAGTTGAGGATGAAGTTGCTGATGGAGAGCAAAATGACAATGATCTTGTCATAAGTGCTGCTGATGTTGAGTTCGGTAATGATGGGAGCGAAATGCAAAGTGAGGCAGCCGCCATTGGCGCAGGTTGGTTTATAAAAAGCAGTTTTATTGAATCAAATAGAAGAGCTCTGAACCACACGGTACTCACAACCATTTTTTCCAAAAATTAACCAAAGACTCTCACCTTGATCCTCCTCCTCCTCCTCCTGTTACCGGGATTCATACCTTTCAGCATCCCTTTGTCCTTGTCGTTCTCTTCCTCGTGCTTTTCCAGTTACATTTCGTTTCAGAGCACTTGTCCTGCATCATAATCGACTTTTGCGTTCTACTTCTTGGTGATATCCAGCCAAACTTTTCCATCCCTACCTCGATTGCTACTCTCCGCCGTATCACTGGATTCTCCGCACTGACCGATCACTTGCGCAAATATGTGTGCTGTTCTCGTTGCCACAGCCTGTATCTTGCATCTGATCCTCATTGCCCAAGGACATGCACCAACAACGATATCCGCTACAACAGTTTATGTGGCAATGTATTGTTCAAGACTGTCGGTAATCCTTGGGTGCCTATAAAAGAGTATGCCTATCAGCCCTTGTCTGCGACTATTGAGAGGCTTTTTTTGCGGCCTGGATTGAGGCAAAGATTGAGGAATGGCGGAGCCGTAGACGAATTGTTGATAACTCGTTTGACATTTACGACGGTGACATGTGGCAGGAGTTTCGTGATCGTGAAGGCAGGCCGTTTGTTGAGCAGCACCGTTCACTGTTGTTCACACTCAACGTAGATTGGTTTGGCCCGTTTTAAACTCCACGTATTCAAACGGTGCCATATACTTGTCCATAAACAATCTACCACGATCTGAGCGCTACAAGTCAGAAAACCTCATTCTTCTTGGTGTAATGCCTGGCCCACGGGAAGCGAGTACATCTGACATCAACCATTACCTTCGACCCTTGGTTGATGAATTGTTGGAATGGTACGGCGGTAAAACCATCAGGACGTGCCAGTATCCACAGGGAACACTTGTCCGCTTGGCGTTGTTCGTCAATGCTTGTGATATTCCTGCCACAAGGAAAACAAGCGGTTTCACCTCTCATGCGAGCCTTTGTGCCTGTCACAAATGCATCCGTCAATTCAACGTTTTCCCTGGCACCACCAACATCGACTACTCTGGGTTTGACGTTGCTAATTGGGTGCTGCGAACGCGGGAGGACAACCAGGCTTATGCTGAGCAATGGCGGAATGCTGAGACGATGATGGCTCGACGAGAACTGGAAAGGGCAAATGGGACAAGATGGTCAGAGCTGCATCGCCTCGGCTACTTTGATCCTGTTCGTTGCACGATCATCGACCCGATGCATAACTTGTTTCTCGGCACAACAAAGCGTATGGCAAAGGTCTGGATTGACCGAGAACTCCTCAACAGAACCGACCTTCAACAGATGCAAGTGCTCGCGGATGGTATTGTTCTCCCTCCCGATTATGTTGCTTTGCACCGCAAAATTGAAAGTGGCTTCTCATTCATGACCGCAGATGATTGGAAGTCGTGGTGCATCGTATATTCACCTTTTGTGCTTGACGGCCACCTTCCAGAAGATACCTCCAAAATTGGTTGAAGTTTGTCGATGCTTGTGTTTGCTGGTTAAGCCATCAATTACCGTGGACGAAACTGCAGAAGCAAATACTCTTCTCACAGAGTTTTGTACTGGTGTCGAGCAAATATATGGCCCAGAGGAGATCACACCGAACATGCACCTTCATATGCACTTGGCCGCAACGATGGATGATTTCGGGCCGTTATACGCTTACTGGCTCTTCTCGTTTAAGCGATATAACGGGTACCTCAAGGAGATCGACACCAACCAAAAGGACTCCTTCGAAATGACGTTCATGAAAAGATTCCTGCAGAAGACTGGTGCTCGCGATTTCGTTCGATCGTTTGAAGCCCTCTTCCAACACCGTCAACATCATTTCGCCTTCCTGAACAGCTTTCTCGATCTTGTACAGCCAATCCCACACGCAGCTGATGTTGTCCAACGTCAATTCGATGTTCATGCGTTTTTGGCGTTGTCGACGGATGTTGGTGCCATCCACTACGTCACAGGAAGTGAGCCGCTGCCGCCGGATGTATACCCTTTGCAATATGGACGGATAGCGTTTATGCCTGAGCAACTGTACGATTTCTTGTTGGCATTTTACCGTGCTGTGTATGGCGATTATCTCGTTCACTATACCCAAGCTGGTGATGGGCAAGTTTTCGTCAGTAACCAGTACTGGAAAATGAAGACGATAACGATGATGGGGCAGACTTACCGCAGTGCTGAAGCAAGATCGCGGCGTGGTGCGCACGCTCAAGTTCTGTTCCACATAGACGATCGCGGAGAAGCAATGGCCTGGCCATGCGAAATCCAGTTTTTCTTTCGGCATGTGCAGTTCGTTCGTGGGCAGCCAACAGAGCATGTATTTGCATATGTTCGATGGTACAGCATCCACAGTGACAACGATGGTCGCCGATTTACGGATCCTCATCTTGAAACGTGGTGTAGCCGTTTTCGAAGTGAAGCGATGGACTGCATTGTACCTGTTCATCGTTTATATGGACAAGTTACCGTAGTAAAACTGGGCACCAAAGAAATGCAAATGCCAGAACAGTAGTGCTTCCGTTAGCAAAAAAGATGCTAGCATAAACAACTATAACTTTTTACTCGTTTTTTTTGCCTACTAAAAACTTCAATATTCCATGTTTCTGCTGTTACCTTAGCGTTTATAATAGTACTATGTGTGTTGTATGCACGCGTCGATAATATCTTGGCAGTAGCATTTTGTTACCTAAGTTGCAAAAAAAAGGAAGATTTAGGGTTGAATTCGCAAACCAACACGTAAGCAGCAAAGCAAAAGCACTATCTATAAGTATATACGCACCCTATAGGCTTACAGAACTTTCGAAGTTGCCAGTAACTTTTGAGATTGGTAGTCGGATGCTGTTAACAAATTTCAAGCACAAAATCTAATAGTAATTAAAGAAGCAGTAAGCTAATGGAAAGCTTCTTATCACTTAGAGTGTTTCAATGAATAAAGTGAGTGATATTCCTGTTTGTGCCATAGTGAGGATTGATAAAGACGTGAGTGACGTGGAGAAGTGGCAAAAAAGAAAAAGATGAGTCGTTCTCCCCAACCACTGAAAAAAATCCCCCCCAACAGCAGCTGCATGCATAACTTTTGTTTTGCCCACCCCATACCCACACGACACAGTCGTGCAACCATTTTTTTTTATTTTCTTGTTTTTTCAACTAAACTTCGACTACCCAACCTTCCAATTGCTCTCGCGCACTATTGGGCAGAGTAGTAGTGCTAACACCATCCACTCTTATCAATCTGTTCGCGTCAACGTCGGGTTTCAATCCATCGAGATGGCGCAAAAACGCGTTTGCCTACAACAGTTTATTTAATCAACGTCGAAGCATGTCGAACCAGCTCAAAATAATTACCCTCTCGTTTCGCCATTGCGGCTTACGCACAACCACACGCTTTCCAGCTTCACCGCAGTACTCGTCGTCGGTCTCCTCTTCAGACATGTACTCCAATCGGAGCAATGCCCCCCCTCGTGGGTAAGTCGCCTCCAGCTGGGCCTGGTGCTGGTGGTACAAATCCACTCGTCGCTTATGTTTCTATTCTCTGTGTCAGATTACATATATGTACATATTCTACTAGAAATAGATCGTTTTCTTTCTTACAGTGTGGCGACGACTATTACGCCGAGTCGCCACTCTTCTTTGTGCTGCAAGCACAGCCGACTGCCGACGCGAACGACGCGTGTTGCCGAAAAAGTAATAGACCTTTTCGGCCAGCTGCTTGTGCGTAAGGTCGTACTGACCAAGACCCTGGATGTACGATATCGTACGGCCACGAACAGTGCGATTGTAGGTGGAACGATAATCGTCATCCCACCGGAAGCCATGCTCTCCCAAAGACTGATGATAATGGCGGATCGCGCTCTATTATCAAACGATATTAATAATCAGCTACTTGATCTATATTTCAGAAATGGTACATCTTGGCTTCTTACAGAAACGCCCGGCAAGCGACCCACTTGAGCTCCCTGCGCTGGAGCTTCGTCAGCAACTGGATTACCGGCGAGAGGAGGTGCTACTTGCTGCTGTGCCAGTGTCTGTCTGGCAACGACGTCCCCTATTGCTCGCACCTGATCCTCCAGCACCATGTTTCGCGCCTCCACTGCTCGGAGACGATCCTCCATCCGCAACGCGACGTTCCGGGTATTCTCCTCCTCAACAGCAGCCCGACGTTCTGCATTACGCTGCTCTCTGGCAGCATTGCGATCTCCTAAGGTAGACATCTATACAATATCTCAATGTGGGGCACTCAAACAATATTTACTAACTGCTGTTCATTTACTTTTTTCGAAGTACTTCAAAGGGATATTAAGTGAAAGAAAGATGGATTGTTTTAAAATCAGGTTTTTTTTGGATGGGGAGCATTATATCATAGGATGGGTCCTCGCGCAAGCACTCTTCTTTCTATGCATGGTAAGGATGGATGGAGCAAAGTCTGCATATTCAGTTTCTCTATTATGCTTCGCGTTTTACTCCAAAACCTCTTTTTTGTTTCTTTCTTCCCCTTTTTCCACTTTACTCTCTCCTCCTACTTTCAACACCTTTTTCGATTGGCAAGTATCGTATCCATCTTCTATAAGGTATTACTATGTATTCTATTCTATTCTGTGTCCTATGTGTTTAACCACTGTTAATAAGTGTAATCTTGCCGTGCACTCACAACTCTTCTTGATGGTGTTTTTGGATAGTAACTGCCTTTTTATCTTTGCAAGCGGGACAGGAGCATCGTAAGTTTTCTCTCCGTTACTATTCTTCTATGGTCCTTTCAAACATTTACTAGCCTTGAATACTAACGTTTTTCAACGCTGTTTGTTCTTCTACATGTTGCCCATGTCTCCTTTTCAATACAAAGCCTGTATCTACTTGACCGGTCACTACAAAAATGTATATGACTCTAGTTGCAGTACTTATAGGTAAATATTGAATGGCATCTTTATTCTGTTTCATCTCCTCTCTCTACTACTACTGTTCTTCAAACTAATTATTGCTTTAAATCTTCATGTTGTGTCCCATTTGGTCTCCATCTGCAGATTACGATCCGCCCATCCTGCTTTCATGTCTCATTTCGTTGTTGCATCTTGCTCTCTTTCTTTACAGCTAACCAATATAGCATATTTCAAAACCTTCCCCTTTCTGATTATCTTGATTGCTTATGTAAATTTTGTGAATGATCATACAATAATAAAATCGGTTCTTCCAACCATACCGTAAATAATTATATACCATCCAAATCTATTAGACAGACCATTCAGTCATCGTCATTTTATCATAGCTACAACACCTACTCACACACTAAAATTTGCATATGCGGACCTCTGTAAAGGAATTGCTTCACATAGTACCTGGTCCATATGTAATGCAACATTAGAGAACCTAACCATGACTACATACATATTATGAGCGACGCCAATTCCCGCTTGCATGCATGAGCTATATATCACACGGTTTTAACAGTGTGATATCTGCAACTTACTCGGTTTTTTCGTAAATATCACCTTGCTCAAAAACAGGGTGATATGGACCTGTTACCCTTGTTATCACCTAGATATTACCCTGTTTTTTAGCTTGTGATATGTCCCTCCACATGCAGTGGCATGTTGAAACTCGATTCAAGAAAAGTTCAATGAAGACAAAACAGCCTTGTCATCATCCAAAAAAACAAAAGAATCAACAAACAGCAGTTCATTAACAACAAGGTTCCCAGAAGACGAAAAAAAACAATTATTAAAAAAGACATTCGACTCGTTGGATAAAAAAAAGTTTTGGATATTAGAGGCGACAATTAAGGAAGCTGCTGAATGCGATGAACAACCCAAATCTGTTGAGGAAAGGATGATGAAGTTTGCGTTGCAGTGTAATTTCCGTCAGTAAGTGTCATAAGAATGAATTTACTTTGAAGTGTTTTCTCATTGTTTTTCATAGCCCTAGTTGATGGGGGGTAAACCCTAGTTTTATGTTTCTAGTAGAATTATAAATATGTAAAAAATTATAAGTAATATAATTCTTGAGTATTTATAAAAAAGAGTGAAATTAATTTTTTGTTTAAAAAAATAATTTCTCAACCCCCAGGTTAATTCTCAACCCCGGGTTTATTCTCAACCATTATGTTTTGGAAAACCAGGCTAGACCTTTAGGTCGATGCCCGACAGAATCTTTGATTCTGGAGCTTGACGAGAATAATAAAATATCCTAAATTTACAGTTTACTGTAAAATTTATAGATATTGTTTATTCGCTAATCCTGGATCCTCGATACCAGCGACGATAACTGGAATGATGTGTTTTCTCTGGAGGAGATGAGGGAGATCTGTAACACCGGCCGAACTCTGCTCCCTTCCATGGACGAACGTATTCAAGATCAGTTGGACGAATTCACGAAATTGATACGACAAGCTGCTTGTTAATTGAGTGTCTTTTTAACGTGGTTAGTTCTATTCTCATTTCTTGTAGAAGACCACTGAGGAAGCATACAAGTTTGCACAACAAATTAAACATGATCCCAGTGATGATCCGCTCTTGGCACGGTTCACGATGATGTTGTTGGCGTCATCCTTGCTATTCATTCAAAATGCCGATGTGGATGGCTTCATAGAGACAGATAAACAGTATAGAATGTTTGGATTCGTGATTAATATTTACGTTGGATCTGACATAGTAGTATCTGGGTAAGTAGCGTTAACTGCATCTAACTCTAAAGGACACATGACTTATTGACTATGTTATATATGAATATAGAAAAGAGAAAAGCAGTAAGGCGAACGCCATTGCCACGAACAAGAAGTGCAAACTATCAGCTATAAATGAAGTCCAGAGAAGAGCCACTGGTCGTAAGAGGGATGCCGTTTATGTTGGAGGGAGGAGGGGACTCGGTTGCATAGAGACAGGTAGCACTATAGACCAGACAAAAGAGTTAATGGATGGCTACATGAAAATGCCCATTGTAATGAAGGATATGCTGCTGCAAATTGTTGAAGAAGCACCGTCACTATTACACGAAATTGATATCACAGGCTACGTTATCAGTGGTACGTAAAAACGAATAATTAATTTCTTGACATATAGCAGCATTCACTTACCATCTATAAACTGCTCAATAGGCGACCAAATCAGCTTGTTGGGAATGGACGTTCCAAAAGGGTACATTGCGCGGATCCGACGAACAAATGCAATATCATTTCCAAGCAGCAACGACGATTTTGTGGTATGGATGATTAAAATAGTTAGATAATTCATTTAGTTTAGGATGTACAACATATAATGATTTATGAATAATTTTAGCTAATAACATTAATTCTTTACTTGTAATTAAAGTTAATTTTTTCTCATCTTTCAGTTTATAAAACATTTTCCCATCAGTTTTTTTATATATAGAAAAATGATCTTGAATTAATTGATCATAAATTTTCTTAATCTTAACTCTATATGAAATAGTTATTAAACTTCTTTTTACAATCTTTCTATTTAATACTAAACCCTTTAATCTGGTATACTCTAGATCACATTCCTCTATTTTCTTAATTTCTTCATTAATAGGATTTAACATTGAACTATAAAGATTATTAGGATCATCTTTCATATCAGATTCAACTAAATTACTTTACTAGCTAGATCAAAATCGGAAATCATTGCAGCTAAATGTTGCACACTATTATATGTTGCATCTAAATAAATTGGTAATCTAGAAATAAAGCTCAATGGATCCTTATTATAACCTTGTAACTCAAAACAACAAGCTAAAAATAACATAGATTCATCAGCTTTTCTCTATAATCTTGAATTTAAATCTAAGATTTCTGAAAAATGTTGATCAACCTATTCTAATCTTTTGGTAATAGATAATTTAGTTAATCCAAAAGCATTTGCTCCATAAACCTTTAATGAATTTAATTCTTTTTCAGATAATACATTACCTTTTTAAAAAAACAATAATGATCTTGCTAATTCACCACCTTGGAAATTTACTTCACCCCCTTGGCAATAAACTCTTCCTCTCCAAGTCTAGAAAGAAAGTAAAATAAAATTATTCAACATCTCTATAAAGTTTAGTAATAGTTAAAATTGAATTAATATATAAGAATTTACTATTATGAGTTGTAATTTCAAATTCTTTTCCTTTATTATTCTTTTTAATAATCTCACTCATTTCATCTGTCTCCTTATGTAATGTTTTAATAATTAAATCATTATTAAGTAGTAGATTCATTAGAAAATCTAATACTTTAAGATCAATATTGAAATCAATAGATGACATATAATCAACTATTTTTATTGACATTTTATTTATAAGTTTAATATTTGATTCAGTAAATCTTTTACTTCTAATTAAAGGATTAAAATTCTTAATATTATTAGTAATATATCCACCATATATCTTAAATTCTTTGTTATCATTTAGTTCCCAATAAATAGGTGGATATACTATAGATAATTCATGACCATCAATCATACCTAAATATTTAATATAGTTTTTCAATTAGTAACTAGGAATAATTTCTCTATGAGTTTTTTTACTTTTAATATCATATCTAGGGGTCGCAATTGGACGGGTCGGGTCGGGTCAAGGGTCTGACCCGTTGACCCACGGGTCAAGAAAACACTGACCCGACCCGACCCGTTCAACCCGACGGGTCAAAACTCGGGTTGACGGGTCACTACTGATTTTGATTTGGTGACAAAGGAGGTGTCAATCAACCTGAGCTTGAGCACTGGAAGTGCAAAACTACATATATACACAGCTCTCTAAGATGATGGCACGCAAATTCCTAGCAGTGCTAGCAATATCTACGTTTTGTGTGATTATTCTTAAAGGTAAAGGGTTTGTGCCATAACAAAAGAAATCGTTTGCGCTCACATGCATTAAAGAAAGCATAATGGTTAAAGTGTGGTTAAAAATCGACTTCCTTTAAATGCCCCTAATCCTTTTCCCTTTTCCCTTTTCTTTTCATTTCTTCCTTCTTCTTTCATTTCTCTTTTCTTAATTCCTTCTACGTCTTTTGTCAAATCTCGTCTCTCACTGCCACTCTCTATTGTCTATTCTCATTGTACTATTGCTACTTCTTTACTTTGCTACTTCTTTACTTTGCTGCTTCTATACTTTGCTACTTCTTTACTACTATTACATATATTGCTTATAGCTTACTTATCTTACACTTTTGAATATAAAATATGATCCCACAATGAAAAAGAATATAAGTACGTTTTATGTTACAGTTCTATAGCAGACATATTGACAACTACATCTTTAATATAATGATCCTTTCCAACAAGAAGATTGACTACTTGAATACAAGTACCTCATAGATATCATATGTATACACGGGTCACAACGGGTCAACGGGTCGGGTCAAGGGTTAGACGGGTTGACCCGCGGGTCAGAACAGCATCAACCCGACCCGTTGACCCGTCCTCAACCCGCGGGTCGGTTTTGACCCGCGGGTCAGATTGCGACCCCTAATCATATCGCTCTAAGATATTAAAAAGATCACTTTTCATATCCAAATAACTAATAACAGTACCATCAATATTAATAAAATTCTCTTCATTCATTGTAAAATTCTTCAAATATAAATTAAAAGTTACAATATCCTTAGATTTATCATCAACTTCTTTAATATATTTCTGATATAAACATCCTTTATATAAAGTTTTTCCTAATCTATGAAATAAAGTAGTAACTGATTGTTCTTTATTATCTTCATATTTCATAATAAAGGGGATTAACAAACTTAAAATTAAGAACAGCATCAAGGATTTATCTATTTCTTTCATTTTCAAAATACATTTTTTATTTCTAATATATCTTTCATTTTCAGAATACATTTTTAAGTCATCTTCTAACAACTTATAGTTATTTAAAAATATTCTAAACCTAGGATTTGTATTTAAGAAATCCTTAGACTTACTCATTTTTTCTAGTTTTTTCAACCATGAAGAATGTAATTTTTCTTCTAAATTTAATTTTTTTTCTTTAAGAGATAAAGTATCATTTGATAAAATTTCTTTAATAGTAATATAACCACTAGAATTTTCATTTGTAAGAGAAAAATCTTTTAAATCATTAAAAGTTGAATTTAAAATATTATTTTCTGAAGGGTTTTTATTTATATATACCACTGAAGGTAATAAAGCTAAAAGTAAATTATCCGGAGTATTAATCCAGATAATACTAGTAATTAAACCATCAGGTGTTTTAATCCTGATGTAACTTGAAATAAGCTCTGTAAAAGAGTTTAAATCGTAGGTATCCGAAGGGAAAATAGGGCAATCGCTAAAAATATAGAATAAGTTTGTAAACATCATATTTTTAAAAGTAAGTAAGTAATTAGATAGCATCTAATTTTTAAGTAATGATTTATTTAGTTTCAAGATTAATTATCTCTACTTACAGTACTACCACGAGAAGGCATAAATCAAGGTTCTGGGGGAGAATTTTATAAAATAATAATAACAAATATTGATATCATGGGAGATTATTTATTATTATTATAGAATAATAATAATAATCTTTTATATGAATCATCAACCCAGAATGATTCATTCAAGTAATAGCAAATAACTAAAATTCCAATATGACATAATAACATAATTATTAATAATACAAAATTATTTCAATCTCTTAATGAAATAATAAGGCAAACTAATTTATATAATAAAGGTCTATTCATAATAAATTCTCGTTCTTCAATTTTAATTAGTTTACTTAACATACCTATAATTAAAAAGAAACAACCAAGAATTCTAATAAATGTACATAGATCAAATACATAAAATTAAAATACAAGTAGGATTTCCATCACTACCTCTAAAATATTCATTTAATAAATTAAATATGTCTTGTGGATTTTCAATGAATTTTGAAATTAATTCTACAAAATTATTACTATTTTCATTTAGAGAATTAATTTTGAAGTTTCCATCTGGTAGAGGACTACCAGATCTTTCATTAGAGTGATCATACATTCTTTCACACATTTCTCTTATTTTTTTTCTTTCTTCATAGTTATGATTCATCATTTCACCTAATCTATAAGTAGTAAAACCACCAATAGTACCAACAACACCTAAAAACAATCCATTTCTAGGATTTGTTTTTGCAATTTTAACTGCAGCAGTTATTGTTGTTCCAGAAAGAATTCCTGCAGCAACTCCAGGAGAAGTAATTAGTTTATCATTATTAGAATTACTATTTGATGGATGATTATTTGACCCTGCTCCTCCATCTCCAAAATTAACATTAAAAGTATTTTTTGATGAAGGATTTGTATTAGATGAATTAGGGGCAGAACTTATATAAATTAATAAACCTAGTAATACTAAACCTAAAGAGCCTGTAAAAATGTTAGAAAGATTATCATTTAAGAAGTAAATAAATTCTATAAAATAAAGATGAATAGAAACAACCAGAATATTAGGAATTAAAAATACAGATGCAAATCTAAAATGATTCTTATCTATAGAATAGTAATACTTATGTTTAATAAACTTAATAATGGATAGAATATTATTCTGTAATAAAGAATAATAAGTTTGTAATAATCTATTACATCCATAAATAAGTATTTTAAACCAATAACTAGATATAACCCAAACTAAGTTTAAAGTTAATCGCAGGATACGAAGGGGGAATAGGGCGATCGCTAAAATTTTTAAAGACATTTTTGTAAACATTTTTTTAAAAAATTAATAAAATTAGATAGCATTAATTAAATAACACTATTTTTATGAAAAATAAAGACATTAAGTTTCTCATTAAATAATGATACTTATAGAATCCACCTCAAAAAGGTATGTCTGAATAAGATCCTTTTCTTTCCTTCTAGAGGAGGATATGTAAATAACTGTTTCGTGTTAAACCCATTACCCCCACTAATTTATATAAACACGTTTTTCTTTGATTTCTTTCTCTAATATTAATTGTCCCGATGCCGGTGCAGATGCTGTGATTGTCTCATAAGGAGGCGGGGGAACGTTAGCCAGCTTTTGCAGAGTGCTTTCGTACTGTGACTTTGACTAATAAAAATCATAAGAATGTTAATGAGTGGATTGTTACATATACGTTCGGCTCCAAATGTGGAACATAAGAACAAAATAAGACTGAAAGACGAGTTGAAACATACCAGCCATTTAAACTCGTGCTGTTGCTCATTTTTTTTCGTCCTTGGATGCCATCTGTGCCACATACTAGGAAAGGTTTCTGTACACTAGCTTTTGGCCAAAGTCAAGCTCAAACAGATATGCAAAGTACTCAGCAAGGGCAGTAGGAGCACCTTTGTACATAGTGTTTACATCGTCCCCGAGTTGCTCCTTCTTCTTCATCAACTTTTCTACAGACAAGCCATACCATGGCAGCGTTCTCGTCGTGAGATACAACAAGACATAGCCTAAAGCCTCTAGGTCACTGCGGACCGATTGTTCTATATCAACACAAGTGAGATTGTCAGTGGTAGAAACAAAATAGATAACAAATAACAGTCAAAAATTGTTGCTGCAACTTGACTTAGAATAACGTTATTTATATACATATATACATACATTCCTAATATTAATATATGTTTTTTATATACAATTTTATATTCTAAAATACTTTTATTCATTGGTTACACAAATGTTATCTATATATAGATATGTATTTAAAGCACAATTACTATATTAGGTAACAGGTTACACAATTTATGAGTATAAACATTTACCCAGATACATATTACTGTTACCTTTAATTATAACGTCTTTCTTACCCTCTCCATTGTCGGCGTCAATGCTTAAGAATAGTGGTGTGCTGACAAACTGAAGACCTTCCCTCCAAGCAACATGTTTTCCACTAACCATAAACCTTTTTGATAGCCCAAAATCAATAAGGTAAACCTTGTTCTCATCACCGTCCACCCCTATGACAGTATTGTCAGGCTTAATGGGGGTATGTATCCTAGTTGTAATATTTCATAAAAATTAAGAGTTACAAAAATTTCTCATGATTACAAATTACTTTTAATTAAATATAAAATTGAATTTTATATTTATAAAAAATATAAATTGTATAATGAACCAGCAAGATTTAAATCAAAAAATAAATAATGAAGTTAATAAAATTATTGTAAATAATTGGAAATTTCTAGAATATAATTGGCCTATTATAAATCATAATTAAAAACATTGTACAGAAATAAAACATATTAAAAATATTTAAGAAGTTTTGTGATAAGTTTAATATAAATACACAAGCACATCATAAGCTATGGGAATCAGATGATTTTGAATTTCCATTTGAAGCTAAATTAGTTGATATCGTTATCAGTAATTCAAGTGAAGCTGCATTAAAAAAAGATGAAATGATTAAATTACAAGAACAATTTTTGAATTTGATATAGATGATAATATAAATATTAATGATGAAGTCAGTGAAAATGATAATGAAGATAATAATAGTAGTAAAGACGATATTCCTAAATTTAATGAAAAGAAAAGAAGAGGTAAAGGGAAAGGAAAGAAAAAACTTGTTGATATTAATAAAGTTAGAAATATAGAAAATGAAAATATAAAATAGAAAGCATAATTGACCATAAAGTCGAATATAATGAATGTATCTTTTTTGTAAAATAGAAAAACTATCCATCAATAGATAATAGCTGGTTGCATATTAACAAATTTAATGAAAAGGAGTTGTTAAATGAATATGTTTTAGAACATCATCTTCACATATAATATTAAATACTTAAGGTAAAACATTATTAAAACAAAGGAAGAAAGGATTGCCTATAGTTATCTTTATAGGTTTTCTTTTTTTTTTCTTTTTTTTTCTTATTTATAATAAGATTATCTACTTGTTGTATATCTATCTGTTGTATAATATTTTCACCTTTTTCTTCAATTATCTTTCTCTTTTCATGAACATAATCTGGATTATGTTTTCTGCAAACATATTTATTTTTATTACCCTTTTCTGTTATTTTTTTCCCACAAAATTTCCTATTATTCTTTCCTCGTTTAAACTTATGAGTACAAAAGCCATTATACATAGAAAGATATAGAAAATGGTCTGATGAGAACAATTCTTTTATTTTTTTATTGATTTTTTCTTGTATTTTTGTGATTATATTGTTTTTATTGATATAGTCAAATTCAGCCTGTATAAAAGTATCCATCTCATTGCATAGATTTGTGCATAATTGTATATGATTGATGGGAAGATAATTATTGAGAGCAACCATTTTAAAAGTAATTTTTATAAATTAATAAAAATTCAATTTTGTATTAAATAAGAAATTTTAGTATGTATGATTAAAAACTCCGAACTTGTAAAAATATTATAAATAAAGAAAATTGTGCAATTATTTTGTAATCATCATACTATGAGATGTTCTCCAGGTCGCGATGCAGGATGTCCTTCGAATGAATGAACTCCAGCCGCCGCAACTAAATTTCCAATGTCAATATATTAGTCGTCTATTTCAATTGTGAACTGCCCATATCAAATAAACATAATCTACAATACTTTACCAACTGCAAGCCCAAAATACTAACTGTTTGTAGGGAAAACAGCTTGTCGCACATCTCAAAGAGACTTTCAAGAGAGGCTAGAAGCAGGGAGTTGTTGTTCAGCGTATGTCTTTTTTTCTCTTTACAGTTTATGATGCTCATGTAGTGTACTTACGACCCATCAAATCCATAACTAGAGCTAGGGATCCGCACGGTTCGGTTCGGTTCGGTTCTTAAAGGGAACCGAACCGAACCGTCTAAAGCAAGAACCGAACCGACTAGAACCGACGAGAACCGTAGAACCGAAGAACCGAACCCATCATGTATATAAAAAAGGCAAGATTCGGTATCTTTAAATGAAAGCTGATGTGTGTGTTCAAATGTCGCGGTATACTTGAATACTGCAGTAAAAAAAGAATAGTTTATTATTGTACATTGAACAGCGATCTCAAAATGAATAAGAGAAACAGAATGTAAACATTCTCATACGATGTGGGTCATTGCATGGTTAAAAGATTGAAGCACAGTTTTTACAAAAAAAAGTGGAGCTTATAGTACTTACTTAGAGCGACTTAGTATTACTAGTACAATATGTTATCGTAACATTGGAGGAATTGAACCACAACCGGCAGTACATACAGCTGCTGTGTCTCTACGTGTGTATAGTGTATAGTGTCTCATAAAAGGCAAAGGGTGAATGGGTAAGATAATTCTGTTATGAGCCCCAGAATGCGCAATCTCAAATGGAATGCACAAACTTGATAAAACTGATCGAGAAGCCATGATAAATCTAGTAAAGTAGTACGTCATAGAGAAAAAGGCATTGTGGGTAGCAAAGTAGAGGAGCAAGTAATAATGCGCGTCATGGGCGGAGAAAGCAAGCTGCCATCAGAAGAAGTGTTTTTTCTCTTCTCTTCTTTACTATTTTTCCCTCCCTTCTGCTTTTGCAGGTTTTGCTAAGTTTTTCAATAAAGTATGGCTTGCAAATACACTACTTCGTGGTTTTTTCGGAATAACATTGTTCGTAACTTCCATTATAGCCTACTTTATACTAATTACCAAAATCGCTGATTGCAATCTTCTGCCTCTCGGTTCTTCGGTTCTACCTATACAGAACCGGTTCGGTTCCGGTTCGGTTCTTGACAGGAACCGAACCGTATTTTCTCGGTTTCGGTTCGGTTCGGTTCCGGTTCTACGGTTCTGATACGGATCCCTAACTAGAGCGTTATAGTTGCCTTGAGTACCAAAGTACAACAGCTTGGGTGCTTGGCAGGTCCCCCTCGCAACAGGATTTTCATAGCATCGATACTCGCAGTACAAAAGCAAGCTCTTCTCTTTAGCTTCTACTTTGGCAGCGACAAGCTTGGACTCTACGGTATCCACAGCTTCAAGTACAAAATTAAGTGTGACTATTCAGAATTTTGATCATTCATGCATCTATTCGTTACTCACCAAGATACAGTTGGCCTCATGCTCCTGCTTAGGGATCGGCATCGAATCCGGATTCGTCGATCCGTTTCGTTTCGAATGAGGAGAAACCGGATTCGAGCGAGGGCTTTTACGGATCAGATCGGATTCAGATTGAGCTTGAGCGATCCGGATTCAAAACGGATTGGAAGGTGCCATTCCGGATTGATCCGTTTGATCCGTTTTATTTCCATTGCAATTCCCATGGTTAGCTTTGTAATTGGTAGATTGTTAAGGAATGCGAAAGAAAGTGCGAAACTGAAGGGAAGAATAGGGGGAACAGAATTTATGCATTTTTATATACTACATATAATAAAAGGTTTAAAGGTAGTCGTTTATAATCAAAGTCTTGGTTTATTATAAAGTCGTTGTAGCTAATGCCTAAAGGAATGCAATATATGGCAATTGTAGAGGGATTCATAAACTCGACGTGCCTATTGTTGAGGGATAGGTGAAAAAAAGGGAAGCAGCAGCTTGTAACTGCCTCGTTTCAAATACACCGCACACTACTAGCCAAACTGAAGGCAATACTATACACACAAAGACACATACAAACACATACATATATTATACAGTATAAAATTGTGTGCATTCACTTACTCCATAGGATAGACACTCAATACTTGCTGATAGTTGATAATCCTCTTTCCATTCCCTATGCTCTTCATATGAAGAAGTAAAACACGAATCGTCGTTGCCCTCATGCATTGGTCGTAGTAAATAGAGCGGCGCCGGCAGTGGCATTGTACTCCATAGGCATCCTTGAGATTTAAATCATACTATACTTTAAAGCAACATGGTAAACTGCTTGTTTTTAGCTTTTCCTTTCGCTTTATTAATGCCGTCGCGTTTAACAAGTGCATCCTTCCACGTTCCCAACACTGTGTTCGTCAATGCTTTTGCGATCTCTGTGGAAACGACATAACACTTTTATCAGTTGTTCTGTATGCAAAAAGCCAACCGAGTAAAAGCCGCACTTTCCTCTATCTCTTCTGCTATACAGCTTATAAAGCTGCTTTATTTTATCTTATTCCGCTGCTGCTTGGAAAGGGTCGTGTCAGCAAATTGTCCACTCTTTCAATCGCTTAGGTCGGAAATCGTTCAAGACATTATGGCGCACAGGCAATGGCAACTATATTGAAAGAAAAAAATAACTCTGAGCTTTCCCTTCACTTCCGCAATTTTCTGTCACTCGTTCATTCGCTTGTAGTAAAATTATCCCTGCTTTTGATGCTGTACCTTTGATCGCGTACATTCCGTTCAACCTGAATTGTTAGAAATCGTTTTTTGAAAGTAGCAGTGTCAAATATCAAGAAGTGTGCACTTGCTTTTTCTCCCAGTAATTTTTCTTTTGTGCATTCTTCCTATAAATTGACCCCGCCGATGTCATCCACCCCCTCATTAAGTGTGCATCTGAAGATATCAAACCAGGGACAGCATCTTTAGTAATGGTATCAGGCTGGGTCGTCTTTTACTGTTTCTCCTATGCATAAGCGTTATCCGTAATGCCATTACATCCGTTCCTGTTAAGGCAGAAATACTCATAGCTTATCAAATGCTGATTATATGATAACTTCAAATATTGTTGATCTATTTCGCTCTGTATATCAGTGGTATAGTTGTATAAAAAAAATTATACCAATCAATCGAAGTCGTCTTTGGTGATGCGCATGTGATAGCATACATCCGGTTAGGGAGGATCCGTAAAAGCATTCATCTATGCTTTAGATCCGGAAGTAGCTCGTTCTTCCGTCAATTAGTGCTAAGCTCTGTCATGCTGAGCAGAGAAAGGACGAAAAGACCGCAACCCAGCAAGCACCGATAGCAGCGATCTGACGTTTTAGGAAACTGTCATCTTAATTTTCATGATTGTCTTCATGGCGACATTTCCCGAAGGATGATATCTGCCTTTGCGAACTGGGTCGTGATTGCCACCAAGATTTGAAATCACATGGATATCCGTGAACGATGTAGTTTTTGATAGAAGTAAAAAAAGAGCAAGACATTAA
>NW_026516864.1:0-53974 GCF_025766255.1 Zychaea mexicana | reverse complement strand
GAAGTGCTTGTAAACGCGCGATCGTTGACGGCGGCCATTGTGGGTATTGGAGACGGTGGCAGAGGAATTTGGATGGGCAGGTTATTCTGTTTGTTTATGGAACAGATGCAAGACCATTGACCGTTGGTGTGATAAGGTACTTTACTTTTTGATGTATGTGTATTGCTGGATCAGCTTGAGCCATTTTCTAATTTGAGGCTGTCCTTATAATGTAGATACTACGTCTTTGTATCATTGCTACGTGTGAGGATCCAGGTAAGTGGTCAAGAGTGATTGCTGGGCAGAGTATGCTGTGCTTAGTTTAATTGTGTTGAGCATGCTGGTTGAGGATGGGTGTGATGGATGAGTGATGTGGATATATATTTCAGAGTGCCGGTCTTTGTTTGCTGAAGGCAACAGTGTTGGACTAGAAGAATAGAATTCTTTAATAAAGACGATCAATTTAAAAAAGAAAAAATACTTTTTGAGCGGGTTAGAAGATGTGCTATGAACGGCAGTTCTTTTGTCGGATTACTGATACGACGGATTGTGTGAGAGCACTGGTAAAAGAAATAGAAACAGAAGGATCTCTATTTTATAACTTGGCTTGATTACCAGCATGTATATGTGGATAGTCGAACAACGACATATGAATATGACGGTGAACCATGATCGTGCTGTCTTTGAGTGACTGTGCTGCTGAAAAAGAACAGCACATCTCTACTCTTTTTCCTCTTTACCAAACAAAAAGCATGAATATCACGAACGCTCCACACCATCGATCGTACAAGCACCTCTGACAACTCAACATACCATTCTACTGGTGTCACTGGGACCGTGTGCTTCTCACGAACGTTTGCATACAACGATTTCTCTGGACGACGATTAGCAGATCATCTCGTCTGTAACGATATAATATATACAGAGTTGTTGACCACGCGTTTTTATCATACCAAAGTGACACATTAAGGCGGCAATTGTACTCACAGCACTCGAACATATATAAAAACTTTGACGAACGAATATACAACACACATTTTACACAATCGTCAGTGGTCATTCAATCGCTGTCAAAATCGGCATTTTTTGATATTAGCAACACCACTGCAAATACAGACGAACTCGTTTGAATATGTTCTATGCCAGCCGATATATTTTCTTCCATCACGTGCAGAAAAGAAGGGTGACACAGCACCATTAAAATAAAGACGGTATCCAGCGCTAATTTTTTGATTATGACGTTGGTGTAATTTTATCAACATTCAAGTAAAGATGTATATATCATCCCATACACCGAACAGCAACAGCACCAATCACTTTCGAACCCATTTCTCAGGACCAAAAGGAAACAGGCAATCCTACTCATAACATTTTGCACACATCCAGGCTTCGATCCAGCAGACTATCTAGACAAAATTAATCGGTATGTCATCTTTACTATTTCTGCTGTTGCTATAGTAATGAAGGGATAACGCTATTTGATTGCAATGGAATAAAAAAGACCGGTCTGTGTACTTTCTGTGTAAGAGACACTGGATTCTCAAGTTGAAGATAGGATGATGTTTGTGAAAAAAAAAAGGAAACAGCAGCATTTTCGCTGGTATGCAGGCTTCTTCCTAATACATTGCCCACGCGATCCAAAATATCTTACTGCATTGTCATGATATCAAGCAGCTACGTTACTGATAAATATAGGATATCGTTATGAATTAAGTCACTCAATATGTTGAAAAGAAGGGCGAGTAGCTCGCAACGAATTGTGGGGCCTGGCACGAACGCCAGTGAGTGAGCAGGTTTAGGCGAACGCGCAAGTCCTGGTCTGGGTTTAGTCTGGTTTCGGGTTTAAAGTTTCAAATGATGAGCTTGGATGTATATGGGACTATCTTCTTCTTCTTCTACACCACTTATTTTGGATTGTTTACAGTAATTCTAGGATATTCTATACTTCTTGGGTGCTGATGTGTATGTACCTGTATTCGAGAGATAATACTAAAGGTCGTGATTGCCAATAATGGTACTTGCTCTAGTTATTATTTGTTTTGCTGAGCTGTAATTCCATTCAAAAGCTTGAGACGCGACTCAAACTTTCTAAGCAGTGCCCTTTCCGCCTTTCCAAACGATTCAGTAAAATCCAGCAATCATTTGCCATTGCAGCAAGAACAAAGTTTGCTTCGAAATCTCGTTAAACAGTATCTTCACTAACAGACGTTGAGAAGTGAGTTTGTGTTGTTGAAATAAAAGTGACGACGACTTTGCTATGCTAATACTGACTGTGTTACAAGAGATATTGTTTTATATTTGAATAGGCAAAGATACAAGTCAGCAACCTATAAAAAAGTGGAATGGAATTGGGTCGAGCGAACTTTCAGCAGAATACTCCATGGGTCGAACAAAATCCACATTATCACTTGTAGATATTTGGTCCGCCAGGGCAAATGATACGAGCCCTTGGAAATTCAGCAGTAGTTACTGCTTCCCAGATCGCACACGAGCACTCATCCGTTGTTCTTAATCATCGTTGGCATTCTGTCTTTCTTCCTTGTCATTTCTAATTGAGTTGTTCAGTCGCATCTTTTTTTTTCTTGCGTACTCATTGAACAAGTTGGCATTCGAAACGTACCTGTATTTGACGTGGAGGCCGGGTGCGTGCACTGACTTCTTTCCAAAATAAGCGGCGACAGTATCGGAGGGTACATCGGCATGGTGAAACATACATAGCATGTCGATCACTGCTGCTATAGCGTATTTGACTTCTTCACGACGACTATCACTTACACATCTCCTTCCCCTTCCCTTTGCTTTTGTGCCAAGTTGCGTCATATGATATAAGCGGTCCATAAAATGAGCCAACCAGAGCCTTACAAATGAGAGCCAATCAACATGATGGATTTCATTGAAGACCCGAGCGTGACGGCAAAAAAGTGTCTGGGTAAGAATACCAAAAAACCCCCCACCCCTCCCATTTTTTTTCTTCTGCAGTTCCATTTACACAAACTTTATGATGCACAAAGTGTTGTGTGAATCCTTGACTTGGAAAGCTATCCGCCGAGTCGAGGTGGATATTTTCACCCGAAAGATGCTTCAACGGTAGCAAGGTTGTTGGAAGCATGCCCTAGGGCTGCACCAACGTAGTACAACAACCTTGAGGCATCTTTGTGCTTAGTTGACGTTGTGGGCACACACGGCACGGGCGCCACTAGTGAATGGCGAAGGTCTCTCATTGCGTAGCGACCATTCACTACCTGCGTCTTCGATCAGGTTTTGTTGTCTTCCTGGAAAAAAGAGACAGCAGGAGTTTTTCCCTCTTTTTCTATTGGAACTTCCTAAAAAAGAGGGTTTCTCTTTAAAATACAATAAGAAAATGACAAAAAGATAATAATCAACAAGAGAAGCTTTCTATGTTTGATTATTATTATAACGGAAAGTTAATCTTTCGTTGGGTAATGACGTCCCATTTCACAAAGAAAAATCTCTCGCGTACTGATCGACCTTGTGATGTACTTTTGTACTTTGTTTGTGAATGTACTGATTGAGATCTAGGATCTTTTATAAGTGCATATAAAGCGGTGGCAACTCTTTGACACCGTGCTCTCTACGCACAGACCCTGCTATTGTTCTTAAAAGAAAGAAACGAGGTTGGCATCCGTGTTTTTCAGTTCTGCGATGCACGATTCGTTTGAAACAAATGGCCATCAACGGCAGCAATTGAGACACGCTTGACTTCAAGTCAAGCTTGACCTGACCGACTGCTGCGGACTCGCGTTGTCAAAGCTTGGTTCAAAAAGGTTTATACGATATTTTATAACGCGCTGGTATTGCAAGTAGGATGCCTTTTTTCCCGCTACTCTCCGGTTTCAAAAAGTACCACTTTCCTCTTGACCATTCGTTTTTCGTAAACGGAATACACCTTGTCAATGGCGTTTGAGCTTGTGTTACTTCTCCCTCGCGCTTACAGGCGAAGAATGACCCTTTTATCAGTTTAGTTATCATCCTCGCATTATCTCTGTCGCGTAACCTGCATGAATAATTTATGTGGCACACGTGCTATACACATATACACATATACAATGCAGATTGCCAATTGCATCAGTCAGCTTACTTTTGTTGGTAAGAGTTGGCGTGGCACGAGGTGTTAAAGAATGTATGAGTAAACAGTGCAATAATAATATTATTATACGCGTGATTTTACTTACGCATATATGATTCTTCATCAGTAAATTGTATTAAGCGCGTAACAACCGAGCCATCTCATCTCCTCCGCTTACGGCTGTATTCTCATTTGTAAGCAGCCACAGAAATGGCGGCGTAAAACAAAGGTATATTTTTCTTCCAGATACGAGAGCACTTGTTAATAGACCGCATAGATTCATAGAGCTGCGAAACTACAAGAATGCTTTTACTCTTGAAGGATGATGGTCGAGAAGGAGGAGAAATGGCAGTCGCTATCCGGATCATTTTTTCAACAACATGTTCGTGCCACCACTTTCTCTTCTTATTTTTTTTACGCTGATAACATTCTTACTAAAACTCTGGTCCCAAACTATATGGTCACAACGTCAATGCTCTCAGATATAAACAAGTTAAATGCAAAAATGCTTATGCATAGATTCATAATCGAGAGATGTGACTGACTCGCTTGTAAGAGTGTCTAATTTTTTAGACCCCTTGCTCGAGCATGAGAAGTCATTGTTTGTATGCATGACGTCAACAACCAAATTACTTGACTATTTCACCATCTTGTATAAGCTGTTCGTCTCAAATCGTGGCGCATTTTAATGTACTGATATTGAACAATTCCTGGAAAGTTGAAGGCTGAAGACTAAATATATAGAAGCGCAACGTGTATGCTCCAGAAAAGCTGAACGCTCCCCGAGAAACGCAAGGTGGTTGGAAGAATTGCTTAGATCTTGGACGGATAGTGGCATTATCCATTACATAAGTTCTTCCTCCCATGTTATTTTCCTTTAATACTTCCATGAGCACCTCCAAAAACTTGATATAGTGCTCTGCCCGCGTACCGATCTTGCCCACAACCTTTTCCTCGCCATCGCGGAGTTTGCGTTTTTTCGAGCCAACAACTGCCTGTGGTATCTAAGGCTGAGGTTGACCACGCCTTCACCAGTTATCGCTCCCAAGATCGTCATATTCACACCACGGGACCTCGAAACCAAAGCCCTGGCTGGAGCACCTCGACGCGAACGACCAAAATTACGCTTAATGTGCATATTAAAACCAGCTTCGTCAATAAAGATACACTTGTAGTAGTCCATGCCACTGGCTTCGAACGCATGCGCCCAATTCATGCGGGAGGCGACCGTTTCATCCGAGTTGCGATATTCGGAAATCCGTTCCAGCTTCTTCATGGTAAGCCCACATTTACTCACAAGATGCTTTTGTAGGCCGCTTTGGGTGATGTTGATACCGAATCGATCGACAAGGGGATTGCTGTGCCTCTTTCAGGGTCGCGTCTGACTTGGTGTCATAATAAGCCTGGAAGGAATGTGGTATGTTCTGGTGTTAACGTCGGTGGGGGACCGGGAGATTTGCCCATTGTGCTTAGAAGATACGGTTCACCATCAGCAAAGCGTTTCCAGTATCTCTGTGCAGGTCGTTCAGGGATCAAGAGGTCGCGTCCAGCTTCTGCAGCGTTTAAGGTAATGTTTTGAATTCTGTCGATAAGTTAGATTATTTCTGAATCTCGATACACTCGATGAGCCCCTATGAATTTAGAGTTCAAGGTTAGATATTGAAAGCAACTGAAGTTTTAGCAATAATAAGTAACATACTTTTTGGAACAATGTTTTCTTGCTGAATGTTTTTGCGAGGTCTTCCCTTGACCTTTTTCACTGTTGCTTTTTGGGTGGCTACGGTGACGGTTGAAGTGGGCGTTGGAGGATCCGTTAACATGGATGTGGAACATGCCTATCATATTAACGACCATCAGTTAATAACAAAAAACTCGTAAAACAAGAAGATTTTAATTAGGTACCTGTGGTATATTTTTCCTCTTGGTCATTGATACAAGTGATTGGACACCACCAGTAAAACTACTACACTCGTCGGACACAATTTCATACACATCGTCTACTTCCATCTCATCTTCATGGATATCAACGTCGGTATCGTGTGGGAGTATCGGGTTTTCAATAGATAACATGGTAATAGTTGAGTAAAGATCTTGAACGAAATGTAAGCACAAGCTGCAGCAGAAAAGCTGTACTGGTTTTATACTTTTTTTTGCCGCAATATACGTGTTTGGTAACACGAAGTTGAAGCTTTTTTATGGAAGTGACAAAGAAGATGAGACAGGACAAAGCGCAGCTGTACCGCGTAACACAGTGAATGCTATATTTTCAGCATAATAAAATTTGTATTTATTATTGTAAGGTAGTCGTCAAAATATCATCGTCAACTTGGTTGATCATGCTTGCTTGACGAGGACGGACTGGAGCTGGTCGTGGAGGCATTTGGGGGCGATACGTGCGGATGAGCCTGGCGGCTGTTGTCCTCGGCATGTCACCCCTTCTCGCAGATTCTTCCATGGTACGTCCTTCCCGCAAGTAAGCACGAAGGACAGAAACAATATCATCCTTGGTGTATTATCGACGTTGCCGACGTTGTTGTCGTGGTAATGGTGATGGTGATGGTGGTGCTGCTGATGATGGTGATGGTGATGCTGCTGATGTTGATGGTGATGTTGATGCTGCTGATGTTGTTGTTGATGTTGTTGTTGGAGTTGATGCTGGTAGGGAGTATGGCGGTGGTAGTGGTAGTTGTAATTCTTCATCAGCCTCAGCGAATGGTAGCGTCATATCGAATTCCATGGCATCTCGTTCTTGCATCTCAACCTCGTCTTCGTAATAGTCCAGATCTTCGGTGTTCATAGTGGTATGGGTGTCCAAGGTCATTGTGTATTATGTTTTGAATGATTTCGAAAAATGTTATTTGACTTCGGCTTAAATACTTTTTGGTTCACATTTTACGGATGTATAAAACTCAGGCACAAACAAAATAGTACAGCTTATAGCCACTCCAAGCTACTTTTTCCGGTTCTACAATTGGGACATGTCATGGTCGAGCGAAGAAATAGCATAGGCACATTGTTGCACACAAGAGATTCTTTGAGTTTTGATTCACCGATGGGATAAGTCATGGTCAGTAGAATGAGTACTATGTTGGCCCTACGATTGGGACATGTCATGGTCGAGCGAAGAAATAGCATAGGCACAATGTCACACACAAGAGATTTTTTGAGTTGATTCACCGATGGGATAAGTCATGGTCGGTAGAATGAGCACTATGTTGGCCCTACAATCGAGATATGTCATGTTCAATCGAAGAAATGGCACAGGCACACAAGAGATTTTGGGTTCCAGTCCACTTTTTCTCAGTCCATTCCACCAACGGGATAAGTCATGGTCGGTAAAACAAACACTATGTTGGCCCTACATTTGGGACATGTCATGGTCGAGCAAAGAAACAGCATAGGCACAATGTTGCACACAAGAGATTTTTTGAGTTTTGATTCACCGATGGGATAAGTCATGGTCAGTAGAATGAGCACTATGTTGGCCCTACGATTGGAACATGTCATGTTCGATCGAAGAAATGGCACAGGCACACAAGAGATTTTGGGTTCCAGTCCACTTTTTCTCGGTCCATTCCACCAACGGGATAAGTCATGGTCGGTAAAACAAGCACTATGTTGGCCCTACGATTGGGACATGTCATGGTCGATCGAAGAAATGGCACAGGCACACAAGAGATTTGAGTTCCAGTCCACTTTTTCTTGGTCCATTCCACCAACGGGATAAGTCATGGTCGGTAAAACAAGCACTATGTTGGCCCTACATTTGGGACATGTCATGGTCGAGCAAAGAAACAGCATAGGCACAATGTTGCACACAAGAGATTTTTTGAGTTTTGATTCATCGATGGGATAAGTCATGGTCGGTAAATTAAACACTATATTGGCCCTACATTTGGGACATGTCATGGTCGAGCGAAGAAACAGCATAGGCACACCAAGGAACGGATCTCGTCCTGATTACCGTCTCATGTGGAACAAAATGTGCCTATGCTGTTTCTTCGCTCGACCATGACATATCTCGATTGTAGGGCCAACATAGTGCTCATTCTACCGACCATGACTTATCCCATCGGTGAATCAACTTAAAAAATCTCTTGTGTGCAACATTGTGCCTATGCTATTTCTTTGCTCGACCATGACATGTCCCAATCATAGGGCCAACATAGTGTTTAATTTACCAACCATGACTTATCCCATCGGTGAATCAAAACTCAAAAAATCTCTTGTGTGCAACATTGTGCCTATGCTGTTTCTTTGCTCGACCATGACATGTCCCAAATGTAGGGCCAACATAGTGCTTGTTTTACCGACCATGACTTATCCCGTTGGTGGAATGGACCAAGAAAAAGTGGACTGGAACTCAAATCTCTTGTGTGCCTGTGCCATTTCTTCGATCGACCATGACATGTCCCAATCGTAGGGCCAACATAGTACTCATTCTACTGACCATGACTTATCCCATCGGTGAATCAAAACTCAAAGAATCTCTTGTGCGCAACAATGTGCCTATGCTGTTTCTTCGCTCGACTATGACATGTCCCAAATGTAGGGCCAACATAGTGCTTGTTTTACCGACCATGACTTATCCCGTTGGTGGAATGGACCAAGAAAAAGTGGACTGGAACTCAAATCTCTTGTGTGCCTGTGCCATTTCTTTGATCGACCATGACATGTCCCAATCGTAGGGCCAACATAGTGCTCATTCTACTGACCATGACTTATCCCATCGGTGAATCAAAACTCAAAGAATCTCTTGTGCGCAACAATGTGCCTATGCTGTTTCTTCGCTCGACCATGACATGTCCCAAATGTAGGGCCAACATAGTGCTTGTTTTACCGACCATGACTTATCCCGTTGGTGGAATGGACCGAGAAAAAGTGGACTGGAACCCAAAATCTCTTGTGTGCCTGTGCCATTTCTTTGATCGAACATGACATGTTCCAATTGTAGGGCCAACATAGTACTCATTCTACTGACCATGACTTATCCCATCGGTGAATCAAAACTCAAAAAATCTCTTGTGTGCAACATTGTGCCTATGCTATTTCTTTGCTCGACCATGACATGTCCCAAATGTAGGGCCAATATAGTGTTCATTCTACTGATCATGACTTATCCCATCGGTGAATCAAAACTCAAAAAATCTCTTGTGTGCAACATTGTGCCTATGCTATTTCTTCGCTCGACTATGACATGTCCCAATCGTAGGGCCAACATAGTGTTTGTTTTACCGACCATGACTTATCCCGTTGGTGGAATGGACCGAGAAAAAGTGGACTGGAACCCAAAATCTCTTGTGTGCCTGTGCCATTCTTCGATCGAACATGACATATCTCGATTATAGGGCCAATATAGTGCTCATTCTACCGACCATGACTTATCCCATCGGTAAATCAACTCAAAAAATCTCTTGTGTGCAACATTGTGCCTATGCTATTTCTTCGCTCGACCATGACATATCTCGATTGTAGGGCCAACATAGTGCTCATTCTACTGAACATGACTTATCCCATCGGTGAATCAACTCAAAAAATCTCTTGTGTGCAACATTGTGCCTATGCTATTTCTTTAATATAATATGGGGACCTTACCGCCTTTGTTACAGACTCCCTATTCAAACCAAACTATGATATAAGAAATACGAATGATGATGAAAATATATATGAAATTGATAAAATAATAAACCATAAAATTGAAGATAAAAAATATATATGAAATTGATAAAATAATAAACCATAAAATTGAAGATAAAAAATATATATTCTATGTTAAATGGGTAGGTTACAATGATGATGGTAATATGTGGGTTAAAAAATCAGATTTTAAACAAAAAGAAATTATAATAGACTATTTTAATGAAAAAAACATTATCTATAGAAATTAAAAAGTAAATTTATTTTAATTAAGCATAAAACTATAAAATATATCATCAACTATATTTCTTTTTAAAACTACAGGCATGGATTAAGAAGAACAAACAGTTACTATAGTTAATAAAAAATACAATATTTTTATTTTTTTATAGTATAATATTACTGAATAAATATTATTATAAGCATTTTATTTTTTCATTTTACTATAGAAGAAATATTACTTGAAATATATTATGTTACCATGGTAACTTTTTTTTTCTATTTCTGGGACTTTTAAACAAATATAATATACGGTAATAAATTTTTATTTGCTGCTAAGTTACATATTTTGAATTCCAAAATTGAATTTTACATATAGGGAAGGTGAGTCTTAGTATTATGTTTTCAATAATATAGCAAAAAAATAAAAAACTATAAATAATATCATTTTAAATAAATTATAAATAATTATATTATTTTATTTATTAAATAAAAAACCAAATTCTCAAACCTTATAAAATTCTCAACTACTAGAATTAATCGCAACTATTATGTTTAAGAAAAAACAGGCTAGGAAGAATGACGACGCCCAGTTCAGATAAAATTCAATGAAATTAGAATTTTACTAGAACGCTTGACAGAATAATAAAATATTATAAATTACAGTTTACTGTAAAATTTATAGATATTGTTTATCCTCCTAGTTTAAAATTATTACCCAATATAGGATTTAATTATGGAATCGGACATTGAAATTATGAATGAATATACTAATAAAAATGATGAGAATATAATAAACTTTAAAAAATGAATTAAAAGATGAGATTAATAAATTAGTTTTAAATCAATGGTCTTTTTTAAATGAAAACTGGAAAATTATAAATTATAAATATAAGCATAGAACTGAAATAAAAAATATAAAATCTATAGATGAAGTAAAAGAAGATTTATTACAAAAATTAGGTTATATAGATGAATAATCAAAAATAATAGAATATAGGATTATTTTATATTTAATAAAAAAGGTATAATTTAGTATTTTGAATGAAAATTTCAATATTTTTTAGATATATATCTAAGATACTAAATATAATTTAAGAATTAAATAAAATCTAAAATTATTTATTATTATTTTATTTATTAAAATTTATTATTATTTTTTACCATTTTAAAAAAGTAATTCCATTCAGTTATTATTTATAATGGATAAAAAGTTTTATAATAAATAAAAATAGTTTTTTTTAATATATGATTGGCGGAATGGTAATGAGCATATCCCCTCTCAACCTAGGAATACTTGGACGACGGTTGCTTGATTATGATATATAGAGGTAATGGTCGATGGGGTGTCGAGCCATTACGAGTAAATTAACATTAACAACACCTTTTTTTAAATTAGAATTAAAAAAATATATATAATTTATTGTTTATTCATTACAAGTATATTTTTTTTCTTAAATAATTTATATTCAAATATTGAATACCCATCACTATATATAGAAATCAAAAAAGGTTTAATGTTAATATTTCATTTAACATCTGGATATACTAGTAAAGATATAAAAAAATATATTCTATATACTAGCTTTTATGTATTTTATAAAAAATTTTGGATTGCAAATTATGATTCGTTAAATAAAAAAGTTAATTATTATCTATTAGATATGTTCTCAAATATGAAAATAAGAATTTTATCAGCATTAATTAAAAACCCTAAAAATTTTAAAAATATTACACTATTATTAGATGGACATGATAGCTCTATTTCTTACAATAAACCAAATATATCAATACAAAAACGGTGGTCATATAAATTAAAAAGTTCTAGTATTAGAACATAAGTTGTTTCAGATATAAATGATATGGTAATATATATATCTTATAGTGATTTATGTAGAAAAGTTAATAATGGTATGATGTTTTTAAATATGAAATCATATAATAAAATTTTAAAGCAAGATTGTATAGCTGTTGGTGGAGGTTACACCTTATTTATAAAACAATTTGAAGATCTATGCAATAATAAAGGATATGATATATATGATAATGACTTTTTCTATCCAATTAGAAAAGAAGTAAATGAAAAATTAAATGAACAAGAAATATATTATAATAAAGTCTTTAGAAGTTTTAGAAGTAAAATAGAAAATCAATTTCAAGAATTATTTAATAAGTTTAAAAGATTTAGTAATAATAACTCAACATTAAAGACAGATGATATTAAATATGTAAATTTACAAATCAAAGTAGCATTTTTATTAAAAAATATAGAAAAATTTTCAAATACATTTAATATTATTACAGAAGAATATTATAAATTATGGAAAACTGATAACTTTGATTTTCCATAAGAAGATAGATTAATTGATATTGGTTATAATAATGAAATGAAACAGATTAATAAATTTAAAATATTAACAGAAATACAAAATGATTTTTAAAAATTAGATATAAATGAAAATATGATTATTGATGAAAATATAAATTCTACTAATAATAATAATAATGACAATGAAAATGAAAATAATATAACTGAAGAAAGTGATTTAGACTATCCTGAATTAAAAAAAGTTATTAAAAAAAGAAGAAAAAGATTATATAAATCAAATAAAAAAATAGAAAATATGAGAAACCTAAATAAAGATGATAATATATATGAAATAGAAAACATAATTGAACATAAAATAGAAGATAATAAATATTCCTTTTTTGTTAAATGGAAAGGTTATGATAATAATGATAATTCTTGGGTTAAAGAAAATGATTTTTATAAAAAACAAATTATTAAAGATTATTTTTAAAGAAAAAAATATTATATATCAAATTTAAACATCAATTATTAAATGTATAAAAATTAAACTATAGTATAATTATTATTCTATATTTTTGGATTATTTTATAAATATAGATTGTTCTACTAATCTTCTAGGACCAAACTACTGGCAGATTGGACAAGACAATACATATCTTCTGATGTCTTCATAGTGTTTTAGCCAAAAATAGTTTTGCTTGATTCTTTTGAACATCCTTGCTACTCCTTGGTGACCCACTAGCAAGTGATTATAGTTGGCTTGAAGAATCGCTATCACATCGTTGTGTATGACAACTTCACATCTCGGCACGGTCTGGCTTGCCTTCCTATATAGACAAGAGCCTTAGCTTTCATGAATCCTTGCTACATGACAGATAGCTTTCTTTTCTTGCTCAGATGCAGCTTCGGGAAACGTTAAGCTGCTGAGGCGTCCTACTATTAGTTGTCTAACCCATTATAATCTACTAGCTGTAATATAGATAATTAAATTGCTATGACCGGTATAACCATCAGTGGCCGAATTCAGCTCTAAATTAATTTCTTACTTATTTGCTTATTAAAAAATCTCATATTGAAACTGACCGTATCAACCTTTCGTTTACTTGCCCAATTATATTTATGTTTTATGCATTCATTAGTTATACTTGTACTTATATTAGTATCTGTTGGTTTATTTTTGACGTCAGTTTCTTTTGTTATATCTATATCATCTATTATAGCCTGTTTTATATCCTTATGCTTTTTAAAATAATCTTTTGGCTGTATTTCTTCTACTATTTGCTTGTTTCTCTATTTATTTTTATTGTGTCTTTTTTTCTTTTTACGTTTTGGTATATTATTTGGTATGTTGCAGTCACTGCTTTTCTCTGATTCAGATGTACTTACATCTATGTATTTATGTTTCTCTATATCTTCTGGTGGGTTTTCCCAATCAGTAGTATCATTTACAACATCATCACATTTTATATCATTAGACACATCTTCCCAATGCATACAATCTGCTGATGATGGTACCTTTACAGTTGACCATCCTCTATTATTTTGTTGAGGCGGTTTATGTTGTTTATTGTTCTGTGTATTATTACTATTATGTTTTTCTTCTTATTCCTTCATATATTCTTCTGTATCAGCTAATTCTTGTAGTTCCTCTACTGTTTTATCCATTGGTGTATATTTTTTAATACCATCCTGACCACTATTATGTACATAACGGATAAATGTATGCTGATCTTGGTATTCGTTTTCGAATTCATCTTTGTATAAGTCCTCATACATATCCATGTTTTCATAATACATGAATTTATTTTCATAATCCTTCACTTTCATTATGTATGGATTCCATATTATATGACCTTTACGGTTCTTATCAACATAGATAATATATAAACGATTGAGTGTTGGCTCTAACTCATATACTGATTTATTTTTATATAACATATGCGGCATATAGTTACTATTCAGTATTATTGGCATATTTTTCTTTTTAGTTATTGACTTTGTAAATTTGCCATTAAGTTTTAATCGTGTTCCTTCTAGCATTTGGTTTAAAAATGTTAATTTGAAATCAGAACCTGTTTCTTCATTATACATAAAATCATAATCATCATCCTTATAATCTGACCAATCATTTTCTTTATTCATTAGATATGCTCGATGGCTACCTTGTTCTAATACATCAATGTTATATGTCTTACCTACATTTGATGGACCTACAATCCAGTATTGTGGTATCTTATTTTTACCACCAAACATTGTTTCAATCCCAAACATAGACCACATATGTAATTTATCTCCAGGGTTATTTTCCATATCGGCATCATGAAAGTAAGAATTTAAATTTGATTTCACAGTATCATATTTCCATAGCAATTCGGGATATATTTCGGTAGCCTTCCGCATATTAAGCTGCTTCGTAATTAATTGATATCCAAGTAACTGTTGATGCATTTTTCTGGTCTTAACTTCATAATTTGGATCCATATTATAACAAATATAATCTTTTCCTTTCATACAGTAGCTAATGGACTTTTGTGGACTACCACCTGGTTTCATATTTGGAGTAACACCATCGATAGTAAAGAATTTACGTGCTGTTTTTGTGTCGAACCGCTCATTCATTTGTATCTATATATGAACATGTTTCTCACCAGTTTCTGGTGCAATTTCATCGCATGCAATTGCCTTTTCAATTCGATAACCAATACGTTCATGTTTTATAAACCATTCCATGACTTGTTCTTTTGTTAAATGGAAGTCCTTACAAATATATGTAATAGTCCTTTAGTGTTTTGGAATCGGAATTTTTTGCCGCCCTGCAAGGAATCTGCACCAGAGGTGTTTTCTAACATTGCTTCGGAAAATTGAGGATTTGAGGATTTGAGGAATTTTGCAAAAGCCCTAACCCGTCCCATTATTGCAGTACGGTTCTCGTCCCTTACTTCCTTTGTTATGTTAGCCTTTTTGAGGTCCTTTTCGAGTTCGACCCTTAGTTGGTCAGCAATTGTTTTTTCACTAACATCTTGATGATGTTCAGCAAGATGCTTTGCTCTTTCTATTAAGAGCGTCAATGTTATTCCTAAAATAGGAATAAATTCAGCCATAATGGCAATAAATATGAGGAGGTTCATATGGTCCATGTTGTATTTTTATTGGGGTAGTTTTGTTGGAGTGCTAAAAAAATATAACAAATATATTTTGCTTTATATTCTGTAGTATTATTTTTATATTAAAAAAAAATCAATTTTTATTTTTTTCAAAAATTTAAATGTATACATGCCAAGACATACATACATGAATTATTTCAGTAAAAATTAATTTGGCTATCCTGATATATCTTAGCTAATAAGCCAGCTAGGGTTACTAAATTGCATTAAAATCATTATAACCATGGCCGGTCCCCTGAATATTTAAAATTGGCGTCCTACTATTAGTTGTCTAACCAATTATAATCTACTAGCTGTAATATAGATAATAAAATTGCTATGACCGGTATAACCATCAGTGACCGAATTAATTATTGATTTACAATAAAAATAATAAAAATTGAATTTTTTTATTTATATCGGTAGCCTCCCATGAGAAAAAAAAGAGCGATTGTTTAAAGTACATAACAACAAATAAAAATGAACACAACACAACACACTGAACAACTCGATATTGAAATTAAAAATTTAATTGATAATAAATGGACTTTTCTTGATAAATCTTGGCCTGAAATGCAACATAGATTTAATCATAGAACAGCTATTAAAGATATGAAGAATAATACAATAAATGATATAAAGGATGTATTACTTAATAGATTTGGATTTATACCTGTATTTTATTTTCTTACAGTTTTATATGGAAATATTGAATATCCAGGGCCATACCGCGAGATTGAAAAAGGACTTGCATTATTATATCATATCGTATCAGGTGTATCAGGAAAGGATATGTATACTGTTATGCCATATGCAACATTTTATGATTTATATAAGCGGTTCTGGATTACTAACTATAATGAATTGAATAAAAAGGTAAAACAAGATCTAGATAGTATGTTCTCATCACCACGTATTCGCATTCTATCAGCAATAATAAACAATCCAGATGGTTTTAAGAATGTTACACTATTTATTGATGGATATGATAGTAAAATAAAGTATCATAAACCAAATGAGTCACATTCACAGTTATATTCATATAAATTAAAAGGGCCAGCTGTACGTACACAAGTTATACAGGATATGGATGAAATAATTACACATGTTTCAGTATCTGAAAAATGTGCTATCGGAAATGATAGTACTATGTTTATTAATATGAAACTATATAAAAAAATAAGTGAGGCAGATTGTTTAGGAATGGATGGTGGATATAACTTATTTATACAAAAGTTTAAAGATAATGCAACAGATGCTGGATATAGTTTTTATGATCGTAATTTTTTACATCCCATAAGAAAAGAACCAGGACAAAAGTTAACAATCAATGAGACATACTTTAATAACAAGTTTGGATCATTTCGTTCAGCAATAGAAGCACAGTTCTCTATGTTAGGCTCTAAATTTGAACGATTTAATAATAATCGTGCAGCATTGCAAATAACCGATATAAGATATTATAATATTCAGCTTCGTGTTGCTTGTATTCTTACTAATATATGGCGATTTGTAAACAAGTATAATATAGAGGTACAATTACATCATAAATTATGGTATGGAAAAGATCTTGAATTCCCAAGTAAGAAAAACAAACTTGACTTAGTATTTTCAAATGAGCAAAAAGTAAATACTGAATATAACGAAATGGTTGACATGCAGCAGAAATTTCTACAGCTTAACATTAATCAATCAATGGATATGGCTATAGATAGTGAGGACGAAACTGAAAATAATACATCTAAACGCAAGAGAAAAAATCAAAGAGAACAGAGAAATATAGAACATAGTAATTCATATGAAATTGAGAAGATTGTAGGACATGTGTATACTGATAATAAGTACATATTTGAGGTTAAGTGGGTTGGATATAGTGTAAAGGATAATAGTTGGTTAACAGTTGATAAGATTAATTCCCGGGAAATGCTACATGAATATATGGCCACACATGGTATTCAGCTCTAAATTAATTTCTTACTTATTTGCTTATTAAAAAATCTCATATTGAAACTGACTGTATCAACCTTTCGTTTACTTGCCCAGTTATATTTATATTCACTACTACTTTCATGTTCTTCAATGTATAATTGTATATATTGTTGAATCAGTTCTTGTAACTTATCTTGGCATGCTTGCATGATATCGTTCCTATTTAACTCTTTAGCTTTTATTAAATCAGTATAGTAACTAAAATATCTTGTAAAGAACATTTTATATTTATGTTTTTCCTTTTCGAGTTTTTCTATTACATCATTTGCAAAGTTACATTGATATGTATTCCATAATTTCTCATTACAATTATCACATGGCTCTAAGCAATAAAATTGACATTCCTCATCTTCACTATTAATTAGTCCACCCTGTGAGGTAACCGCACTAGAGGTGTTACCATCTAACATTGCTTCGGAAATATGAGGAATTGAGGATTCCTGAGAATTTGAATTTTCAGGATATATATCCTGAGAATCTTGTTTTCTAACTGGTATATTCTCAGAGATTATATTTTCCTGAGAATTTTCATAAGACATCTCCTCCTTATTTGTTAATTCTTCCTGAGAATTTTTATTTTTTAAATCTTCTTCATCTATTTTTGCGTAATAATTATCATATATGTTACATTTCTTTTTTAGTTCATAATTCTCTTTTCTTAGATTTCCAACTTTTTTAATTATATTATTATTATATTTTTGATCATTAGAATTTTTTAAATTTGATTTGGACGCTGATTTTTATTTTTCAGACGCTTTTCTTTTAATATTTAATTTATTTTTTTTCTCTATATATTCAATATTATATTTTTCATGTATATTTTCTTCACAAAAGTTTTTTATATTAATATTATATTTAGATAAATAATTTTGTAATTTTTTTGTATCAATAACAATTTTATCATTATTAAATACAACATCATTTGCAGGTGTTTGAATCATTGTAGGATGCTCTTTTTATATTTATTCAAAATTCAATTTTTATTATTTTAAAATTTTTAAATTATGCATGCTAAGACATTTGTGAATAAATTATTTTAATAAAAATTACTTTAGCTATCCTAGCATACCTTAGCTTATAAACCATATATGGCTATTAGATCGCATTAAAACTATCATAACCATGGCCGGTCCCCTGAGGTAGTGCAGAATCGCCTTGTATCGCCGTGTATCCATGCCTCCCTAGAACTCTTCTGGTACTAGGGCTTGTTACTTTCTTAGTTGTTCCTCTTGTAACATGAAGAGAGGCAAATAGGCGTCCACGATCACATCTTCTACCAATACCTTGTCTGGGACCATTTCTGAGAGTCTTGATATTGCATCCGCGACCACATTACATGAGACAGGCTTGTAATGTACTGTGAAGTCGTACATAGAAAGTGTCATTGACCATTAGGAAACTCTGGGCGATGTTTCTTCTTTTAAGCTATTTGCTAAAAACGACAAAGCATTTTAATCTTAAATAATATGAATATGTCGATTAATGTTGTACAATCGAAAGAAATGTATGAAGAGCACTATAGAGAGCATCTCAAGCTCATATATAGAGAATTTCTTCTTGGCATCTGTCAAGGCACGGCTTCCGAAATATACAGGCAAATATACACTGTCTTCATTTGGCGATTGTTGGGTGAGGACCACTCCCAGTGACTAGATCGATGCATCACAGAATAGATAAAATTCATGGGTATAATCCAGATGGATGAGAATAGGACCCTTTGTCAGCAATTCCTTGCATTGCTCAAATGAGCTTTGTTCTTCCCAGCCCCACATAAACAGAACATTCTTCTTTTTTAAATGATTCAGCACAGCAACCTTCTCGCTGAAATCTAGGCAGTAACAGCGATAGTAGTAGGAAATTGTACCTAGAAACCGGTTGAGTTCCGTTAACATATATAAGTGCCAGCCACCTAACGATCTTGTCTACCTTCGCCGTGTATATGGAAAACCCATCTTGACCAACAATATGCCTAAAGATCTTCGTTTCTTGGTAACCAAAACAGCACTTCTTGAGTGACAATGACAGGTATTAACTACCTCTGCAATAGTCAACAGTTGGTCCAAATGCTCCAAAATGACTAGCGTTATTCACAGGTTAGATTGGATCAAATACATGCAGATACAGATCGGATATATGGATATTAGTGTGCAGATAAAGGGGAAGCAAGTGCATTCAGATCTCAGATGTTGTTGCAATTCTGGTAGAGAAATGCGTTTATATAATCGAAATGAAACGGTAAGCAAACATAGAAGTGATTTGAGCATAAAGAAACAGGCAAAAGATTATACGCTTTGGAGCAACAATTATACAAATTCCACTAAACCGTTCATGCTTGCTACTGACAGAGGAGTACTTTTTTTTTGTATGAATTCGGATTGATTTATTTGGGGGCTTTGTGCCCCAAATATAAAATTTATAATACATTAAGCAGAGGGTAGCAGGAGTAAAAAGGGATATCTATGTAGTAGGTGGTCTAGGTGGTTATTTGCGGTCTGAGAGTGCTAAGGTTCGTCCTCAAGGATGGTGTGCCAATGCATTGCTCAAATAGTTTGGATCAAAAGTCCAACCAGTCCTACGTTTTTGGACCAAAAGGTGGGTTCTGACTGAGTTCGGAACTGAAGAGCTGCCCAGATGTGATGAGGTTTATGGGTTGGGGGCGTGGACCACTTGAGCCATGTGTTGCCAGAAAATCAGTTCGAAGGGCAGTTAATGAAGAAATGACGTAATGATTCGGGTTCCACCTCACAGATAAGGCAGAGGTCGGTAGGGTGTCTCTGGCTGAAAACCCAGTGAAGATGTACTTTGTTTGATAAACAATTAATTAGCAGACGCCACCAGATCGTCTGTGCACTATGGGGGATGTCTGATTTCCAAAAGCGTCGCCATTCAGTCGAATTAAGTGCGTTTGTGATGGTGGAAGAGTCAGGAGTAGGCAGTTGCTTGTCACGCCAGTAGCAACGGAGGCTGCCAGGACCAATATGTAGTATATATATTGGATTTGGTGGAGTCGGGCGGCTGTAGACTAGGGAGGTTCGTGGCAGTGTCGATGAGGCAGCTGAGATGTGGTGAGGGGGTGTGCTGTGGAGCGGTGGCGGTTGATGAGGCAGTTGCAGTGCCTTGTCGAGTGTTGGGTGGAGATGCCATTGTCCCAGGATGACGCGGGTGTGAACCATAGTGACGATGTTAGGTGGCCGGCTGTGGTTGAACGGTTGTAGGCCGTGGCCAGTATCTGTAGTACAGTAGGCTTTGCTCACTAAGTATTTAGCGGGAAGTCTCCGTAGTTCCGTATCCGGCGAGAGAGCAGTAATCACACTGAGTAGCGGCAGGTCGAGAAGGGCGGAGAGCGGCGTGTTGTCCGGGATATTGAATGGTGGAAGGCGTTGAATGAGTTTGAGGAGTTAGACTAAATGTGAGGAGGGTGAATATAAACGTTTAAATTTAGTGGGACAGAGGAGCATACTGTACCGAGAGGGCTGTCCAGTATATAGTTCGAAAAGTTGTTGGATAAGAGACACAACAAAGGGTGGTTTTGATGGTGTTGCATGTGTTGCGAAGAGGCGTTGTAAGTAAATGAGATGGAGGGCAGCATATTGATCTTTGATGTCAACGATGCTGAGTCCACCCTGGGAATCAATCATTAATAATAAATCATTTAAGGCTTTATCATTAAAAGATTTATCAATAAATTCTGCTAAGACAAAAAAATTGGAAATTTTTTTATAGAGAATTTTTAAAAGGATATAAGTTACTTGTTCCTTGGACAAGTAACCAAGCCAGTACGTGCGTAAGTCAAGGACTTAAGCACTTGGAGGAGGAGAGCAAGTTACTACTGTAACTTAGGTATCCTCATTACCATTCCGGGGGGTTGTTTTAATCTATAAAAGATATAACGTTTAATCTTTAAAGGTTTTAATCATTAAATGATTTATCAATTAAAAGAATTAACATTATATATTTTTAAACTATTAATCTTTTAAAGTTAACACTATTAAGGATTTATCTATTATTAAGGGTTACTCCTCCCTGGGGCCGGGGCGCGCATACATGACCCCAGCGAGGGAAAGGGAAGAAAGGGAGCAGGTATTGTCGAATTAAGTTTTGACATTTCTGTAACCACTCGACCAGGACGATACACACGCGGAGGACATGCCATAGTCGAGAGAGTAGCAGTGAGTTGGCAACTATAGATTCTGCTTGGATAGAGAGATGGCGTTGTTTTAGTAGAGCAATATGGTGTAGAGATTATCCAAGAAAGATGCGAGCTGGTGTGGATTGTTGTACAATGGATACCCGAGGTATGTTAGCATTTGGGGTGAGGTGCTGTCGTGCCAGCGAGCGCCAAGCGTTTCAACGCGTGAGATCCACCGTTGATGAGCTTTTCCAGACAAAGAGAACACCACGGTTTTGTTGAGGTTGATGCGTCCATTGGATGCACGGCCGTATGTGTTGATGTGGGTCAGCAATCAGTCCTACTCGTCAATACCGTGTAGGAAGACCAAAAGGTCGTCCACATAGGCAAGTATTTTGATTGGTGGATACTCTCTTACTAGACTAATGGTGTGTAAATGAGTGCTGCTTCGAGGGGGGAGTGGCGCCAAGGGTGCTCCGAGTAGAAGGGAATCAGAAAGAAGGGAGAGAAGGAGGGGTTCAAAAGCAGTATTAAAGAGTAATGGGGAAAATGGGTCCCCTTGGTGCAAACCTCGAAGCTGACGAACTGGCTCAGAGAGCCAGCTGTTAAGAGAAAGAAAAATGGAGGTAGAGAAGAAGAGAGATACAATAGAGTCAATGAAAGAAAAGGGAAGTCCAAACCTTGCCATGGTTTGTTTGAGATACTCACTGTTTACCATATCATAAGCTTTTGTTTGATCGATTAATACGCCAACTGGTTCCTGTGTCGATTCAATTTTGTGCGCATGACTCATGATATTCTGCACCGTCCAGCCGTAGTCAGAAATCAAGTGGTTGGCGAGGAACCCAATCTGGAATGGATTAATGATCGTGTTCATCATTGGTTGTAAGCGATTTGCCAGTAGGTTCGTGAAGATTTTGGCGTCCGAGTTAATGAGGGAGAGTGGTCGCCAGTTGGACAGTAATTGTGGATCTCCTTTCTTGAAGAGTAAGATAATTCGGATTTTCATCCAAGAGTCCGGGAAAAGTTGTTCTCCAAGTGCTCCATTAAGTACAGAGAGAAGCAGCTGGATGAAGCCGTCGTGGGATGCGAGGTGGCGGTAAAGCTCAAATGGCAAACCATCAAGGCTAGGACTTTTTCCAAGTGGAGTGTGTTTCAACATGAGGACCAGCTCCGACATTGTGAAAGGGGTGGTTAGTCTGGTTTGTTGTGATTCAGAAAGCCGAGCGTCTTCCGGGACATTGCTGAGGAGGCTATCAATTGCAGGAGGTGATACCGGCTCCGGCGCGAACAGGTTGGTATAGAAAGACTGAGCATGGCGAAGGATATCCTCGGAGGTAAAGAACTGTGCGCCCGTGGCGGGATCACGCAATTGTTGAATAGTAGCTGTATTGTGGCGCTCACGTAGCACTCGGAAGAGATACTTGTTGTTACGTTTGCCTTCCTCGTGCCAGCAAGTAGCTGTGCGTAGCAATAATTGACGAGTTTTGGCTTCATTGATCTGGGCGATTTCTCGTTCAAGTGCTGGGAGGGTCGATCGAGAGGTGGGTGTTGGACTGAATAGGTGTTGTTGTCATTGGCGATGGAGAGCGGACAGGCGGTTCTTGGTATAGCGACTGAGCGAGCGACTGAATTAGAGAGCGGACTCCTTAATAACATTCTTGAGCTGGTCCCATTCCGCTTGTGGTGAGGTGGTGCCGTTGGAGGTATAGTCAAAGAAAGTTTTAAGAGACTCCCGCAAGAGTAACTGATAGTCTTCATGTTCGAGTAAAAGGGGGTTGAAACGCCATGTTTCTGGGCCACAGTTGATGTTGCGAGTCCTCAAGTCAAGCATGAGCATATCGTGATCGGTCCATGCTGGGTTGGTGAGTTGTTGCGTGGTTCGGATGATGTGGGAGCGTAGTGCCGTATGAGCAAACATATAGTCAATAGTCGTGCGGTGCTTCCCTCGTGAAAACGTAGGGGTAGCTGTTGGGGGTGATAAGATGTCGCTATCGTCTAGGTAAAGACAGTTGACGCAACGATCAAGCAGAAATTGTGTCCATGGGCGAATACCAGTAGGGACGGTTTCATGAAGGTGCAAGTTGAAATCGCCCACAATGATGGTGGAGTCCGTAAAAAATCTAAAACATGGCAAGGTAAGGAGAGAAGAAAAAAACTCTGGTCGACGGTGTGCATCCGCGTAGGCGTATATCACCACCAGACGACATAGAGCCCCATGTGAGGTACAAATATCGGAGACAATACAACATTGATCGGGGGTCACATAGGTATTAGAAAGAAAGTAAGAGGGGTTGAGGCAAACGAGCCCACAGTGTCTGGTAAAGCAAGAGGAAGAACGGGAAAAAATACAGGAAAGTTTTTATAAGTCATGGTCGGTTAAAGAGATGGAACGTGTGTGTGATACTTCCTATAGTGCGAGTATGTCTATATTAAGCGTTTTGGATCGTAAATGAGCAGTGAATTGAGACTGGGTTGTAGGGTTGGCCTCTTTAAGAATGCTGCGGGCATTCAGGGAGGCCACCCTTGCATAGTTGGTTACAATCTTTATAATCGCAGACCGGAAGAGGGTGGAGAGCTCCCTTCAGATATGGTGGCTAACGTCGAGCCACGTAGGTTGTCCTTGACTGTGGCTAGGGGATGCGTATCATTGCTGCTATGGTCGGTGTACTGAGGTTTGTTGTCGGTTCGTTGCTTCTTGGGATCTCGGCAGATCGACTCGTCTGAGTGTCGGGCGGGTTTTTCGAACTTATCGGCTTCCGTCATGTCACTGTCGTCACTGAAGGAAACTGAAACTGCTGGTCGTTGGTGTTCTGTCTGATCGTCAATATCTGCAGCGTGTGAGTTTGAGTCGACGTCGGCTGGTTCACAAGCTGTTGTGGTCGTTTCTGCTACTAGTGTTGGGGACTCAGGTTGCTGTTGTGATAGTGCAGAGCGTTGAGATGGTTGCTGCGATGCTGAGGACTATGCTCCAGGGTGTTGCTCGGGTTGTTGTTCAAAGGACGCCAGTAGCTCGTGCTCGTCCATTCTATCGATTCTGGCGCGTTGATCAGCAGCTTTTTTGGCATTGCAGCTGCATTGGTAATGTCCCGTTTGGCGACAGTAGTAACATTCGACAGGGTCCAACTTAGGACAGTCTCTGCCCCGGTGTCCCTCTTCTGAGCAATACCAGCAGATTAGGGGCAGTTTTTCCAGGAAGCCGGGAATTTTTGACCCCAATTGTCAAATTCAATGAAACGCCGCAGCGGCATGTAGTACGGGTTGCCATCGTCGCGCATTGTGTTGTCAGGAGGAGTGATATCAAGAATTACGGTTGCTTCACCTTCGAATATTCCAGTCTCGGGCAAGCATAGAGGCAATTTTGGCAGACTTTGCTGTAGTTTTCCATGTGTTCTGGAGTCCGGCCGACAGGGCCTCTGGAGATATAAATGGCAAGTATTTGAAATTTACCTTTACTAACTCAGCGTCTACGGAGACGGCCTTTGTTGCACGATAAGGCTGTGGGTGGTCCAGATATGTTACACCGTCGTTTATTGCTTTTAGTGTATCCTTGTAGTCAATGTAGCGAGCTTCGATGAGAAGAGGTGCCTCTGGATGTTGGGTGCGAGAAATAACCAATGCGCCATGCACTGGGCCTAATGTGGCGATCAAGCGATACGCTTCTGATTTGGACGGAAGGGCAGTGCCGAAGTCGAAAATGACAGCATCAACATTGAGGGCGCGGGCTAAGATGGTCTCTGCTTGGTGCGAACGGCGTGTTTCCTCAAATACATTGGCGGTGAAAATAGTGTCGCTCTTGTTGCGAACGACGTTGGCCCAAGACCTATGTCCTGTAGATCTGGGTAGACGATGAGTATCCGTCATCGTCAATACGAAGACAAAGGGTGACAGAGGAGTACTGAGTAAGGATCCGCATAGTTCGGTTCGGTTTTGTTCAAGGGAACCGGACCGAACCATACAAAGCAAAAACCGAACCGACTAGAACCAATGAGAACTGTAGAACCGAAGAATCGAACCGAAGAACCGAACCTGTCATGTATATAAAAAAGGCAAAATCAGGTATCTTTGAATGAAAGCTGATATGTGTGTGTTCAAATATCGCGGTATACCTGAATACTGCAGTAAAAAAGTATAGTTTACTACTGTACATTGAACAGCAATCTCAAAATGAATAAGAGAAACATAATGTAAACATTTTTTATACGATGTGGGTCATTGCATAGTTAAAAGATGAAAGCACAGTTTTTACAAAAAAAGTGGAACTCATAGTACTTAGAGCGACTTAGTATTGTACAATATGTTATCGTAATATTGGAGGAATGGAACCACAACCGGCAGTACACACAGCTGCTGTGTCTCTACGCGTGTATAATGTATAGTGGCTCAAAAAAGGCAAAGGGTGAACGGGTAAGATAACTCTGTTATGAGCCCCAGAATGCACAATCTTAAACGGAATGCACAAACTTGATAAAACTAGTTGAGAGGCCATGCTAAATCTAGTAAAGTAGTACGTCATAGAGAAAAATCCATTGTAGGTAGCAAAGTAGAGGGATAAGTAATGATGCGCGTCATGGGCCGCTCTGTTTCAAACCGAAGCTCTATGCCTATAAATTGCTTCAACAGATACATATGCTTACAGGGCGTGTGCCTACGCTGATAATCTTCACAGGTACATGATTCAAGGAGCATGGCATCGCTAACTACTACTTCGTATACCTCAGATGCTTGAGCCTAAAATGATTTCACTGTCCAAATACCTGCCATTGGGCTACTACTTTGTTCACCCTGAGGATTGTGGATCATTGCTGCAAGTACTTCGACGTCAACAGAAGATGCCAGGTGTCGACGGCGCGATAGCCCATTCTCCAATGGTCCCATGCGCCCATTGTTGCTTAATACACGGTCCTGTTCGCTCTTGAAAAATACTGGACTTCATATGTAAGGACAAAAAACAAACGGTCAAGTCTCTTGTTTCGTAAATGCTTAAGGTATACGGTCTTGAGTTGGTTGTGCCAGGACTCGATGAAGTTGTTAGTCATCATATGTCTTTTTGCAGGCTCAATATATGCAGATGCCCAGTATTGGATCTTGTGCTCAGGCAACCAATGAGCCTCAAAGTAGTCTTGGAAACCCTCTTGCACTTCGAACTCTGTCTGAAACGTTTAGATTGAGTGATAGAGCGTATCGACATCGTCTTCATGTAAAATTTCTTTTAGTGCTGTCATCATTCTAGCACGGTAATCTTGAAGCTCTTCTGCTGTGTGCGATGCATCCAAACGAACTTTGCTTTTCAGGTTGCAGTTGCAAGCTTAGATGATATGAAAGGCGTAGTAGTGAATCGTTGCAGCAGGGAGCTCAGATTGGATTACATTGACTTCAGGGATGCTGCAGTCAATGGTTATATGCTCAACATCCATTTGGCATGTCTGGTGAAGAAAGCATAGCCATTGATGGATTGGGCCAGCTGAATAATCGTTCGTAAACATGTATGCAACTAGATATCTGCGTCTGGTATGTGGATCACATGTCACAATGGTGTACATAATGTCAGCAATACGTGCAGTGATCTTGTAGGTGGCATCTATGCGAACTGTCCACGACTACTGAAGCTGGGCGAGTTGGTTCTGTGATAGGAAGCCAAGCGAGTAAGTGTTAACATTGCTTGTATATTCAGCTGTGTTGCTGCAATAAACGATATAACTATCTTGTATAAGACGTTCATCCAGCCATTTTTGTACTGAGATCATATCGTTTGGATAGAACTCGTACAATTGGTCTTTCAACTATAGATATATGTTACCGACTAGGTAGCATTTAGCCAAGAAACCTAAGCCCCGGCCTAGGTTGTACAAAGCTTATTAGGCCGAGCAGTATATAAAGGCTGGCTGGGCTGGGAAAATAAAAAGTAACCTCTTTTCCACTGAATCATGCACTGACCTGGATAAACGTTCCCTGTAGACAAGACCCTAGTCTATAACACTTGGTAGCGGAAGTTTCGATTCATCAATCAACAGTCAACAAGTTATAAGCAAGCTAGCAAGAGCACGTGCAAGGACAAGGCAAGCTGAACGAACAAGAACAACGTCAAGAAATAAAGCAATTCTGGTCAAGCTTTCTATCAACACCAGCAGACCAGCTATTGGAGAAATTTGCATCTCAGAACTAAGAGAAGAGAGTGCAAAACCCACATACTGGAATAGACTCTTCTAGTCAAGCAAGTACCAGTAAATAGATTATTAGCCCTAAGCCGACACAGTCAACGTCGACTAGGAACAGGTATTTCGACGCAAGTGAAGCCATAGAGCAAGAAGTTCTGGACCACGAAGTAGCTCCCAGCAATATGAAAAACCTAAAGGAAGTAGAACAAGTTCCCTCATTGAACACAAGTATTATGAACGAAGCACAAGAAAAACCTATACCCATGGACCGAGGTGCTGAGCCCCACCACATGGGTGACACAGCGGCACTAGCCCTACAAGAAGTACACCAGCTCTGGGACCAGCTCAATACTCAACTCTCATCAGAAATGCATAAGGTCTATGTTACCCAGGACAAGATTCAAGAACAAGTAACGACCTTGTCGTCTACTATGTCGCATGTAGTGAGCAAGTTACAAGAGATCACAGCAAACTAAGAAAGGTGACACAAGTAATGTCAGACAAGGCGCACAGATCCCACGGTCAGGGCACCCGATCTACACAGGCATATGATGATCCTTCTGACTCCGATAAGGACTCATCTTCATCATCTGATGATGATGCCTCGGACCCCAAAATGGAACAGGTGAACAAGTCCTCAGATGAAGACTCCACTAGTGAGGGTGACAGTAAGCAAGGATCCCACTCACACTCACGCAGCCCATACAAGTTCAAGCCACCAGAAGAAAAATACTCAGGTAGCCCCTACAAGATCGAATCCTGGCTATTCAACCTCGAGGAGTATTTTACCAAGGCCAACATCAAGAAGACTATGTGTGTCGCCATCGCAACAAGTCAAATGGTAGATGATGCGACCCTATGGTGGCGTATGTTGAGACAAGCAGACCAGGCCTCTAAAACATTGCATAAATTTTCAAGAAGGCGATTCGTGAACGATTCTTACCATTGAATGTCTATAACACCAATCGCCAACAACTCGAGTCCTGTCGCCAAGTTGGTAGCGTAACCAAGTACAACTCGGCATTCCAAGCTGCATTTGTTGAGTGCACTGATCACCATGCGAAAAGTCCAATATCAAGGGCTTTTGAAAGACCTTGATATTTGTATATAAAGAGGCAAGGTGTGCCCCCAAAGAAGTTGGGGGGTTTTCAGAGAGTGGATGCAGTAGTTATGCATGAAGTTTCTGTTTGTATATGTAAGCTTACTATATTGGTCCAAAAAGCTCCCAGTATATGCAATAGCTGCAAGAACTAGGGGTCGCAATCTGACCCACGGGTCAAAACCGACCCGCGGGTTGAGGACGGGTCAACGGGTCGGGTTGATGCTTTTCTGACCCGCGGGTCAACCCGTCTAACCCTTGACCCGACCCGTTGACCCGTTGTGACCCGTGTATACATATGATATCTATGAGGTACTTGTAATCAAGTAGTCAATCTTCTTGTTGGAAAGGATCATTATATTAGAGATGTAGTTGTCAATATGTCTGCTATAGAACTGTAACATAAAACGTACTTATATTCTTTTTCATTGTGGGATCATATTTTATATTCAAAAGTGTAAGATAAGTAAGCTATAAGCAATATATGTAATAGTAGTAAAGAAGTAGCAAAGTAAAGAAGTAGCAATAGTACAATGAGAATAGACAATAGAGAGTGGCAGTGAGAGACGAGATTTGACAAAAGACGTAGAAGAAATTAAGAAAAGAGAAATGAAGAAGAAGGAAGAAATGAAAAGAAAAGGGAAAAGGATTAGGGGCATTTAAAGGAAGTCGATTTTTAACCACACTTTAACCATTATGCTTTCTTTAATGCATGTGAGCGCAAACGATTTCTTTTGTTATGGCACAAACCCTTTACCTTTAAGAATAATCACACAAAACGTAGATATTGCTAGCACTGCTAGGAATTTGCGTGCCATCATCTTAGAGAGCTGTGTATACATGTAGTTTTGCACTTCCAGTGCTCAAGCTCAGGTTGATTGACACCTCCTTTGTCACCAAATCAAAATCAGTAGTGACCCGTCAACCCGAGTTTTGACCCGTCGGGTTGAACGGGTCGGGTCGGGTCAGTGTTTTCTTGACCCGTGGGTCAACGGGTCAGACCCTTGACCCGACCCGACCCGTCCAATTGCGACCCCTAGCAAGAACAGAACTTCATGTTAGTTACTCAATACTACATCGGATGAAGCACTCCAAGTGTATGCTTTCGTTACAAAGAGAAGTCTTTTATGAATTTTTCTTCACGTACACCAACATGCACCATTCTATGTACCTAAAAAAAAAGTAACGGGTCTCGCACTACCACTGTTCTGCATCCTCATAATCCCCCTACAACCCTTACTTCAAAAGATCATGTGTACTTTTCATACTGCTCTCTTACAAACATATGCAAAGTGCCGAAAAATGCCGCTCTCATATATATAATTTGATGTTATGCCGAAACCAGTTGCATTCAAAAAAAAGGTTGCTACAAGGCATTTTTATATATTAAAACATTCTCAGCGTATTACAAAGCAGTACATGTTTTACGATGCTGATCGAATGCGTTTATTTTTTTTTCATTGTTGTGAATAACCAATGCGATTAAGTAGAGATTTGAAAATTTAGGGACAGTGTAGGAGCAACAACCCCTGAATTATTTAAGACGACCCCATTTATAGGAAGCTTTTTCTTATATAAAAGTGAATTCTTTTGAGGTTAATCTTTTATCTACATTCGCTTTTTTGTTGATGCATAATGGCAAGCAATAGACGTATGGTTGCTTGCTACTGTCGAGACGTGCAGCAGGTCAAACCCACGGGGTTATGAGTTGGTGACAAAACAAGTACGTCAAAACCACGATGAGCGTGATCACGTTGTACTAAGAGGCGAGACACAGCAGGATGGTATTTTATAAGCTACTTTTCCAAGCATCAGTATGGTAATAATGATATTTGACTTCGAATATAGTGGCTAGTATGATCGCTCTCTATGAATCCTTGAGCAATAACATGTCCCGATCATCAGTTGGCAATGGCGTAACCATGGATAGTACTAGTGAATCCAGTGTTTTGCCACCACTAGCAGGCAATTCTAACGCGGACATGGACGATTATGGTGATGATACGATGGATATTGATGATGGCAACCCCCCTTCTCCTATTCATCTTTCATCTCCGGAGTCCTTTTCACTTCCTTACCCTCGTCCTCAAGGTATGATAAGTTGTTGAGTAGAATTGTTGATAGATCGACTAATAACGAATTATCTCTGAATGTAGCTGTCAATGCCAACTGCAGAATACCTCTCGACATTGAGGATAACATATTCGAAAACGGTGGTGATAGCGATAGTGAGACTGTGGTTGGTGCTCATACTCGTGTATTGGATGCGGACGACATTGAGTGGGGGTACAGCAACGAGGAAGACGATATAGTCGATATAACAGGAGGTCGGTTCCCAAAGGACAATTTTATTATATTCACTTGCATAGTAATACTAAATAAGTGTTTCTTAAAAAAAGATATCACTTACCTCAATAATTCAGCATCAGAAAGAATGCTACTTCAGCATTATCGACATCCAGTTGCACTCGTCCTCGTTTTCCTTGTCTTGTTCCAGTTGCATTTTTTTTCTGAGCATATTTCAGGCATAGTTATCGAGTTTTTCTCAGTCCTGCTTGCAGATCTCCTTGGCCTGGATGCCCATATCCCTCGTTCACTTGATACCCTGCGTAGTATAACTGGCTTCTCTGTCTTAACAGACAAAAACAGACAACATCGTCTTATATGTGTCGTGTTCCCGGTGCCACAGTCTCTACCTGAAACGATCCGACTATGAACACTGTTTATGAGGCATTTGTAGGCAAATGTTTGGAGTGATTACCATCATTCTAGGGTTATGACTACCGTCATAATGACCAGCTACCCACATCATCGAAAATCAAAGATTTTTCTGACCACCCCTAATTATATTGATCATTATTTATCATTTAAAATAAAACTTAACAACTAAATATATAAAATAAATAAAAAACAAAACAATTAATAAAGTATTGGACAGCCTGCTATTGCCCCACCGAATGCACCAATGACGACATTCGATACCAAGGATTGTGCGGTACCAGATTGTTCAAAGCATTAAGGAGTCGCCTATCTCCAGTAAAGGAATTTGCGTACCAGCCCTTGGCTGCTAGTGTACAGAGACTTTTCAAACGACCAGGGTTCGAGGCAAAAATTAAACAATGGCGTTCCCGCACAAGATATGAAAACAAATTTTTTGACATCTATGATGGCGATATGTGGCGTGGTATCCTTGATAGAAGTGGTGCCCCATTCGTTTCTTTATATCGTTCGTTGTTGTTGGCGCTTAACGTTGATTGGTTTGGTCCGTTCATCAATTCTATGTACTCGTGCGGTGCCCTATACTTGACTGTCAACAACTTGCCGCGGTCAGAGCGCTTTAAAACAGAGAATGTAATCCTTGTTGGTATCATGCCAGGTCCAAGTGAGCCAAGTACATCCGAATGAATCATCGCCTTCGTCTACTGGTTGATGAATTGTTGGAGTGGTATGATGGAAAAAGGATCAGCACCTACAGCAATCCAACAGAAGGCGCTCTTGTCCGCGTAGCTTTGCTCAACAATGCATGCGATATCCCTGCTGCTCGAAAAACTAGTGGATTTACGTCCCATGCATGCCTCTGTGCTTGCCATAAATGCCTTCGCCAGTTCGCCGTCTTCGAGGGTACATCGAGTATAAACTACTCTGGTTTCGAAGTCGATGATTGGGAGCTGCGCACGAAGGAAGGCAATTTGGGTGATGCCACTCGATGGAAATATGCTGCTACTATGGCTGCTCGGCGACAGATCGAACGTGAAACTGGGACGAGATGGTCAGAGCTTCATCGCCTACGCTACTTTGATCCCGTTCGTTGTACTATTATCGACCCAATGCATAATTTGTTCCTTGGTACCGCTAAACGTATGACAAAACTTTGGATCGAAGATGCGCATCTGACAAATCGAGATCTGAAGGAAATGCAAACGTAAGTTTTAGTAGCAGTTCTTTATTGTGTTTGTTGCTATCGTTGTTAATAGATGGATGTCATGATCTTGTTCTGTGAATGACCGTATACCTAGACTGGCTGATGGCATTGTCCTCCCACCCGACTATGTTTCCTTGAAGCGTAAGATCGAAAGTGGTTTTTCGTTCATGACTGCTGATGATTGGAAGTCATGGTGCCTAGTGTATTCACCTTTTGTGCTGCAGGGACACCTCGAAGATCGTTTGCTTCAGAATTGGCTACTTTTTGTCAACGCATGCCGTTTACTAGTAAAGCCATCGATTACTAAGAGCGAGGTCGATTTGGCACACGCAAATTTGCTGAATTTTTGCACTGGTGTTGAAGACTTGTATGGCGCAGAAGCAGTAACACCAAACATGCACTTACATATGCATCTGGATATGACGATCCTTGATTTCGGCCCCTTGTACGGATTCTGGCTCTTCAGCTTTGAGAGATACAACGGGTATCTGAAAGAGATCGATACAAACCAAAAGGAGTCTTTCGAAGTGACTTTCTTGAAACGGTTTCTGCAAAAGACTGGTGGTCGTGATTTTCTTCGCTGGTTTGAAGGTCGATTCCAAGACCGTCCACATCATTTTGAATATTTAACTCGTTTCCTTGATTATATTCAACCCATCCAGCAAACTTCTGACGTTGACCCACTTCGATTTGACATTCATGGGTTCTACTTATGGTCAACGGGCACAGAAGAAGCGACAGGATCTGAGCCATTGCCCCCAAGCTCTTACCCTCTGAAAACTGGACCGACCGCGACCATGCCTGACACATTGTATGAATATCTGTATGAATTCTACGATCATGTATACGACCAAGCTTTCGACCATTTCCGGTACCCCGTAACTGGCTTGGAAATCGTTAGCAATTATTATCAGAAGATCAAGACAGTTGACATCATGGGTCAGACTTACCGGAGCATGGCAGCACGATCTCAGCGAGGAGCGCATGTACAAGTTCTGTACGAATCAGGGCAACGTAATACTAACCCACAGCCACCGCCAGTTGCATGGCCATGTGAAATACAGTATTTCTTTCGGCATGTGTTGACCATAGATAGCGTGCCAACAGAGCATGTATTTGCATTTGTACGATGGTATGCTTCGCGCGACGATGATGTTCCTCCTCCCTCCTTCACGGATGAGTACTTGGAAACAACATAGAGTAGTCGATTTCGAGCCGAGAGTAGCGATTGCATCGTGCCTATTCACCGTTTGAACACACAAGTTGCAGTCGTTAAATATGATAGCCTAGACAATGATAATGACGGAACAACAGTAGTCATTCCCTTGCCTAGAAAAATGTTAGCATAAGGGCAAACCCTTTACTTTCCGCATGAATGTCCCATCTCTACATTTATACTTTCATCTTTCCTCCTCAACAAACAAAACCGTTCACTGCCTTAAAAAATTCGTTCTTGCCTTTACATGTCCATTCAACTGTCGAAACAGCTATGTAAGTGCCTACATTCTTGCTGAGCTCGTCAGCGAAACGATTAACAGCACATTATGTTGTATAAAGAAAGTGTTCATTTGTACAAAGAGATGGTTCTGTATAGTATCTAGGAACGCGTGTATATACAAGGCCAACCATACCAAATGCTGGTTCCAACAATGAGGCTTTTTTGTGGATGTGCGGCAGCTTGTATGTGTACTGAATACCCTTCCTTCGAGTGTATTGAGAATAGAGCGTCGAATGAAGGAGATGCTGTTCAGTGTAAAGATTAACAGAAAAAACCAGGAAAGAGAAGAAAAGGAACAAAGAAAGGACGCGTGTTCGTTTTGTATGTCACCCCAAAATATGGCGAAGACTTTTTCTTCTGACCCCCAATATCAACTGCATTCTGAGTCCCCCTCCCCTAAACAATCCTCTTACAAAACAGTACACACATAACTACTTTTGCCCTCCCCATACCCACACGGAAACCGTGCAACCGATTTATTTTTCTAATGGTGAGCCCAAGCTGGCAGCGTAGACACCACTTCAGGTGCCAAATCCACCGCTCTACTAACCCTTGTTCTACCAACAAGTGCCGCTCGTTGATTCCGGAGACCAGCACTAGTAGCCACAATCTCGTCTAATTTTGCAAAAAACTCGTTTGCCTACAGATGTCATCAGCTCCATGACATAACCTTTTAACACTCATGCAAGCGTCTTACCCTATCGGTACGCCATTCAGGCACCAGCACCAACAACTGCTTCCCATTGATGCTGCCTTCCGTGTCTGTCTCTTCATCAGACTGGCACTTGTGCTGGAGCAACCGAGAACCATCTGGGTAGAGCTCACCGAATTGAGCAGAATGGTTCTCATGGGCTCATAATCACCGTTGCAATTTCTTATATATATTAAACATTACCTTTATTACCAACAAATAGCCAAATTCTCACCAATTAATCTATATGACCTTACCGTATTGCGTCGCTGATAACGTCGCCGAACCACTTTCAGTTCTTCTGCAGCGGAAGGCGGTCGTCGCGACTTCGTACGCTCGTTATCAAAGAACGTATACACCATGTCCAACAAACGACGCTTGTTGACGTTGATATGGCTCAAGCTGTTTACATACCTGACAATCAGATCACGAGCAGCGCGATTATGTGGATCTGTGAACACAGTCGAGAAACAGAAACCACAATCACCCAGGGTACGATTGTAGTCGCGGATAGCCTCCTATCAAACACATCATAGTCATCAATGTACTGCTATTCCATTGCTCGCCGTTGTATAATTGTTTTCTTACGGAAATAGTTGGCAAACGGCCTGGCGTGCTCGCTGTTTGGACCACACCGGGTTCTTGCTGCCCATGCTCAGGACGCGCTTCGGACAGGCGCGAAACTGTATCACCTATCGACGTCAACCGTTCGCGCAGCAACCTGTTTTCCGTCTCCACCCTTTGCAGCCGTTTTTCCATCAATGCACGCTCGTAAGCAGTAGCATTGTCCTACTGGATGGCCACACGACGGGATTCGGCTTCGCGCTCTCTTTGCGCGTTGATTTCACGTATAGTAGGCATCTATAGGATAACTTAGTACATGTAACGACAATGTATTGCCAGCAACTCTCTATGCTTACTTTGGTTGTTAGCACTAAGCAGTTCGATATGAAGAAAGGGATCTGATTCAGGAAAGTATATTTTTGAGAGCGTCTTTTATAATGACTTTATGTTTTGTCACTCAATTAGTTTATATTTGCTGCAGATGAATACCGTTATTATTGTTTGCAGTCGGACCAATGTGGATCGGATTGGGGTTGGTCACGATGTAGTGCACTGTGTATTCATTCTTACCTTTTTTAAGGGCGTATTGGATGACTGCTCATCGACTATAGGTGCTACTATACATGCTCTTAGGAATGTAATAAATTCAAGCGACAAATTGCCAGCAGCAAATGTAAATGGATGGCGTGGTTTACGATAAAGGTTCGTAAAAGTTATGGTACGATAATAAAGTAGCACAATATGGATTGTGTTGGGGGAGTAATCAACGATCTCACTTGATGCTCTTCCTTGCATACTTGGACTTCTTCTGTGCATTGTTTCTTACACTTCCTTTTCTTATGCACGGCCTGTTACTTTTCACTATGATCATGGCTATTGCACAGGCCACCACTTTCTTCAACGATTCAATACCCAGTGCTATGGGAACGCCAAATGGATACAACTTTGTCATGCTCAAGGTGTAAGGTGGTAGGTAAGATTGGAATACAGAAAGATGGATAAAGTGTTGGTCGGTGGAATCGACGCGCTACTTGCATAATCTGTGGCAAATGTTTGGATCGGATTTTGTGAGTGTGCATGTGATGAGTACTTTTCAAAAGTTCTTTTTTTTGGCTCACTGGATTCCTCTTCTCTTTCCTCTTCCTCCTCCTTCTTCTTCTTCCTCTCACTACGTAACAGATACAACAGCCAGTTTTTAATTATATCAATTTTTATTTGCAGTCTTGTTTGAAGGTGATCCTCTTGGCTCTTATTCTTTCCTTTTTACTTTTTCTACGGTTTATCTTGCTTATACTAATGCACGCCTTCATTATACCATTTCATACAACACAGTTCGTACTTTATACCTTTTGAAGCTGCTGTCGCTGCCAGATGTTATATATAGCTAGAAGAGCGTAAGTTTCCCTTTTTTCATTTTATCTACTGTATACCATTTATCTATAACCCTGACTAACTACAATCTACCACCCATCTCATCATGCCACATGTACACTACGAACTTATTCATGCCTTGCTAAGGCTTCCTAACGTGATGAAATGGAGTGCTACTATTACGGCTGACTCATATGGATAATAAGGAGCAAGGCCTTATAGGTATATGTATCTTTGTTAGTACTCTTTTCCTATGACATATGACGAGCTTCGTTGTCTCTGCACCATTGGTATATATCAAACTGCTCCTTTCGCGGCCAGTCTTTAACTCCTTCATCCTATGAATTATGCATTCTGGATTCTTCACTAATAATCTTCATTGTGTCTTTTAGGTATGTCATCTCCAAAATCGTCTATGAACATCTCCTTCTGCGCTGCTTTTGCTTTCACTTATAATTTGACTCAACATGCATTTTTCCGTAGTAGGACTGCCATCCTTTGCACTATCTCTTTTCGATTACAGCCTTCCTTTTAAAATCATTACATAACATAGACTTACATTTGATGACGTTCTTTTAATGTTCTATAAAGCATAATCTAGTATTGATTATTTATACCAAATATAATAAAAACGGTTGTGGACACCCATAATAATATATATATTACACATGACCATGAATATAAAAACCAATAGCATGCTTTGTCTGTTTACTATATGTATGATAAAAAGAATGAAAATATCCAATGCGTAATCCTTCTTTTTACGAACGTACTACAGAAGGCACCTGGTCCAAATGCAATGTATAGTAAGACCGTTATAGACATCTACATGTATGATGTAATCAAATTATGTACTTGGGAGACTACATGCACAAAAAAATATCAAGGTGTTTGAAAACACCTTTATATTTTATAGAAAAGCTGTATATCAATGTAATATCAAGCTCTTTTCTACCCCTTAATATTCCCCAATAAGCCTAGTGGATGTAAGTAAGAGGATTCATCAATAACAAGAATATAATTATTTAAATGGGAGATGATAGAGAATCTATCATCCTATTTGGGATTCTGCCAGTTTCGAAATTTAAAAGTTTTCTATGGAGATTTCCAACTAGCTACTTTCTCTAGAGAAAGTAATACAAAGAGTCGTGTCGCAGGTTGGAGCAACTTGTGACCTAATTTATTTGTATGAAAATGAACAATTTGTTTATTATCTACTAGTTTTGTATACAAAACAAATTATATATCTACTAGATGATTTTCAATCATCAAAATATTTATTTATATGTTTTCTTTTTCTTTTAAAAATATAAATAATAATTAAATTTATTACTCCTAGAAAATATAAAATCTAATTTCATTGATTTTATTAATTTTCGTTATATTTCTAACTTCTAGGAATATAAAAATATATATTCCACTTTATTTTTTGTATTCCATTATCTCTATTAAATTACATATAATATAATAATTTTTAACTTTTGATTATTCTTCTTAAGTGGAAGCACTCAGCCATTATGTCAATAATCTCTAGAGCCAAACCAAGAAGTATGTTGAACTCGAGGAACCCAAAACTCTTCGCAAGGCAATGAAGCTTGCTAAGAACTATAACAATGCCAGTTTCAACACCCAAGGTAGCCAACACCACATGTCATACAAGAATAGCTCACCTGGTAAGAAGTTCAAGAAGCACTTTGGCTCCCGCCACTTTAAGGACCGCTCTCGAACATTAAAAAATGACCCCATGGATGTGGACCAGACTGAACGGACTCCCACTAAGCTTACCTGGGAGCAAGCTTGTAAGGAAGGTCGTTGCCAATACTGTGGCTCCAAGGAACATATCAAGAAAGAGTGCCATCTTCGCTCCATGTTCCACCTAAAAAACTAAATTTGTCAGTATGTAACACGCAGATATAAACCCTGGCAAGGATCCTGACAAGCATCCTAGCAACTATATTAGGCTCGAGGACAATTCGGCACAAGGCACAAATAGCGAATAGAGTAGTGATCATCGCCATCAAACAATACGAATTACTGGACATTGTCAATCTTATCCCTGTTGTTTTTTGCTTGATTCTGGTGCCACCCACAATTTTGTCTCCTTATACTTCATCAATAAGCATGGCCTTTAAGATTTGCTTAAACCAGATACTGGGTCGATCACATTTGGCAATGCATCTCAGGCAACATCTACCTACTTTGCAGACCTGAAGATCACCCTAGGCCCAAGTTCTTCACGGACCATCTGGGCTTATACAGGCATCAAGAGCTCTAAGCACGACCTTATCTTAAGCAAGCCATGGCACTTCGATGAAGAACCCTAGATTGTTTGGTGATCACATAAGGTTGTTATGGCGGGGGAGGAGATCCTAGCTTAAGGACATATTGGACCCCAGAAGTACAATTTATCTCGCACCGACAATTTAACTGCTTATGCCGACGGAACGAACTCGTACTATACGCACTTATACTGACAGATTGCAAGGATGAAGCATGAAGGAATGGATACAAGGAAGGCAGCTCAAGGAGCTGAAATGTAGGGATCTGCACGGTTCGGTTCGGTTCGGTTCTTGAAGGGATCCGAACCGAACTGTCTAAAGCAAGAACCGAACCGACTAGAACCGACGAGAACCGTAGAACCGAAGAAGCGAACCGAAGAAGCGAACCCATCATGTATATAAAAAAGGCAAGATTCGGTATTTTTAAATGAAAGCTGATGTGTGTGTTCAAATGTCGCGGTATACTTGAATACTGCAGTAAAAAAGAAAAGTTTATTATTGTACATTGAACAGCGATCTCAAAATGAATAAGAGAAACAGAATGTAAACATTCTTATACGATGTGTGTCATTGCATGGTTAAAAGACTGAAGCACAGTTTTTATAAAAAAAAGTGGAGCTTATAGTACTTACTTAGAGCGACTTAGTATTACTAGTACAATATGTTATCGTAACATTGGAGGAATTAAACCACAACCGGCAGTACATACAGCTGCTGTGTCTCTACGTGTGTATAGTGTATAGTGTCTCATAAAAGGCAAAGGGTGAATGGGTAAGATAATTCTGTTATGAGCCCCAGAATGCGCAATCTCAAACAGAATGCACAAACTTGATAAAACTGATCGAGAAGCCATGATAAATCTAGTAAAGTAGTACATCACGGAGAAAAATGCATTGTGGGTAGCAAAGTAGAGGAACAAGTAATAATGCGCGTCATGGGCGGAGAAAGCAAGCTGCCATCAGAAGAAGTGTTTTTTCTCTTCTCTTCTTTACTATTTTTCCCTCCCTTCTGCTTTTGCAGGTTTTGTTAAGTTTTTCAATAAAGTATAGCTTGCAAATACACTACTTTGTGGTCTTTTCGGAATAACACTGTTTGTAACTTCCATTATAGCCTACTTTATACTAATTACCAAAATCGCTGATTGCAATCTTCTGCCTCTCGGTTCTTCGGTTCTACTTATACAGAACCGGTTCGGTTCTGGTTCGGTTCTTGACAGGAACCGAACCGTATTTTCTCGGTTTCGGTTCGGTTCGGTTCCAGTTCCACGGTTCTGATACGGATCCCTACTGAAATGCATAGCTCCAATGCTCTACTCAAGCTAGTTGACTCATATGCTGATGTGTTCCCTGCGGAATTGCCCTCAGGACTACCACCACAAAGACATGTCGATCATACTATTCCAATGGAACCTGATGCTAAGATCCCAGCACAGAAGCTTTACCGGCTCTCTAGTCACGAATTGGGTGAACTCAAGAAGCGACTTGACGAGTTAATCGCCAAAGGATGGATCGAGCCAAGCAAGTCACCCTATAGGATTTTGCATTCGATACCGCTGTCGGCCTTCTATTTCTTCGTACTTGAAGGATATTTTTTGGTGTTTAGGAGGAGTATTCTTTGGTATATAGGTTGCAGGTTTTTCGCATGGGGGTGGGTGGTTTTTACTTTGTGGGACAATTTTTAGTTTGTAGGACAACGGCTTTTGTAAATAGGCGAAAAGTTTTTTGGAGTCGGTTCCGCTTACGGGCTGGCTATTTTTCGTATCTACGCGACAGCTTGTTCATAACTGGGTTACCACAACTTCGCAAGTGGGAATATCTTTTTTCGTAGTGGGCAAGAAGATGCTCGTTACTGAGCAACTATATTTTGCGTTCTCGGGTGTGCAAATGCTCGTTTATGGAAGTGCCTATCTTTCGCATGCGGCAAGCAGTAGTTCGCATTGGAGCTATCTAAGTATTCGCACTAAAAAAACAAAGTTCGTACAGGAGAAATAGCATTGTTCGCATTCGGCATCTCGCATTCGTAAGTGAGAGGCAATATTTCGCAACTGAGTTAAGTGATAATACGTCGTCGCCGTTTCACGCCCACGACGAGTGTATTCAAAGACGCAATATCATTGTGCAACATGTTTCTCAGACAAGTCGCGTTAAAATGCTTGTACAAGGATATTACGAATCTTCCTCTCTTCTCCTCTTTTTCTAAAAATAATGCTATTTAACAAACGTACTCTATCCCGCTCCTCTTCAACTTCTTCTATGGATGTTGACATTCATCAGCAAAAGCGTGCTCGAACTGTCAACCGCACAGGCTCGGAAATAGCAGCTGCTAGTAGTCTTTTGGGTATGTTTGCTGGTGGCCCCGTTGCAGCTCTTACGCGTTCTGCAAGTCAATTGTCTTTGCAAGACAATCCAAGTGACGAAAGTATGTATTACATATACTTGCAACGTACAATAAAAGCACTTATCCTTACATTGCTTCTATATGACGTTATTTGAATGGCGAACAATCTGACGAAGCGAGCACTGTATTTGGTGCGTGCGTAGAGGCCAATCAGGAGGAAACTCCAAACGCATCGCATTCTGAGGGTAATAAGGCAAACAGGAAGAGTAAATATCCTAGCTCTTAACATATAGTTTATTGGTTTACACAGAGCGCCCCAGAGATCACCGACTAGATTGGGAGGGCGACCTTGATATGAGTGCCAGTGGTCAGGAGGGTCCTTCGACCAGCCGACCTCAGCCTGAGGAGTCCGTCAGTAGCAGCAGCTCTCGTAGGATTTCCCGGCAGCAAGGCAACAATGTTAATAAGAAAAGGGGCCCATACAACCCTCCCACAAAAGCCCAGATTGAGCAAGCTTTGGGAGACATGCTTGCTGGAAAGTCAATGAAGCAAGCTGCTGCTGACAACAACATCAAGTTGAGTACCTTGAGTGGCCGCTCCAATACCGTCAATAGCTTGGTGGAAAAGAAGAGAGGTCCTAAGGCGAAGGATCATTTTACCGAGGAAATGAATAGGCATATTTGCAAGTATGTGGATGTGAACAGCATTGCATCGCATGAACAGGTGTACGAAAACTTCCAAATCACCTTTAGCGAGCAAGTTCCTCGGCATGCGATGAAGGAGCATTTGTAGAAAAATTTCCGTATCACCTTGAGACGCCATCAAACGTGGCCAAAGCAGCAAGAGGATGCAAAGCATCTTCGATCTGAGATCGTACACTCTCTTGCTGTAGCAGGCGTCGATCCGCTTAAGTGTGTTTTTGTTGGTGAGGCAGCCTACGATGTCGACACAAATCGCAAGTATGGCGATGAAGCCAAAGCAAGAAGCAGAGCTGCCAAAAAGCAGGGTGCTAATCTGCAGATCAAGCAGCGAGTAAAATCGGAACTGCCGATAGCAACACGGCTATCTTACCTGGTTGCCATGACGCGCAAACAAGTTGTCTACGAAGACTACCAGAAGCTTAGAAAGACGGAAGACGACGACGTAAAGAAGTTTGTTCGCACGTTGCTAGCTAAAATGGCGAGCACAGAACTTCAAGGATGGGACATCGTCTTTGATAATGCTTCACGTGAGACCAGAAAGATGATATCTCAGGTTGTCGAAGCAGGTGGCTCCAGGGCTATCTTCTTGCCACGATGCTCTGATTTGAACGAATCACTTAATCCTGTTGAGTGGTTTTTTTCAACAGTAGAGCTACGGTGTAAGCGGCACAAGACCAATGTGGATGACCCCAATGACTACATCTTCCGCCGATTGGAGCGTGCCATTAGGGATACGCAAGCAATCGATCTCAACACCATCATCCGCGGTAAGAGCTTGGATTGCGACTGCAGCATTTGCAGCCTTTAAAAGCCGTCATTACATTCCTTTTCTCCATTCATTCTGTCTATAATCCCTCTTCTGCCTCCATTATTTGTCTCCGTTCTTTATATACTGTATCCATCTCTTCGTCGTTGTCTTTCTTGGTCTTTATGCTCAATTTTTTTTCTTCACTATGCTCTATGCTTTCATTTTTCCTCTGACTTATTCACTATGCCTTCTTCTATTATTTATGTATCTCTTTGCCCGCTTCCCTTTATACTTTCTTTTTCTTCAAGCCCGTAACCTTTTATGCTAGTACTTCCCCATGCATTGAATATATGTCTTTATGAATATATACTTTTTAAAAGAAAGAACGATTGATTGATTTTGGAAGTGTAGTGAAAAGTAATCAAGAAAATCTACAAACAGAGATATAAAAAAGGGAAAAGGGGTAGTATCGGTTTTGAATTTAGAGGTTGTCCTCACGAGCAAGGCAGCGGTCAAAGTATTCGATCGAGTGGTCAATATAGCCAACGTAATCGCGTGGTGTAACTTTACTAATTGCCATCGCCAATCGATCATCTATATCCTTCATCTGGTCTGTGTTGGTATACTCAGACTGGCTGTCCCCTGTATTCTGATGCTGTAGCTGGTGCTGGATGTTAACGCGTCTGAAGCCGAACTTGACCTTTGAGAAAAATTCCTCGATTGGATTTAGAAAAGGAGAATAACGTGGTAACAGGACAAGGCGATATCCACGGTCAGCCACCTTGTTGCGGATATATTCTGCCGTACGGATTGCTGCATTGTCACATATAATATTCCAACCCTTGCCTTGAAGGTTTCTTTTATCGAGCTCGTCCATTACCATGGTCAGAAAAGCATAAAAGTCCTGGGTTTTTGTTCCGCCTCCTTTTCCTCCTTTGTTGATCTTCGTACATATCTTGACAGCGCCAGTGTAGCTAATGGCTGCAAGCATAGAGCGCGATCGGGCATACATCTGTGGAACGATAACATGTGCTACTTCCCCTGCAGGTGCCCATGCATAGCTTCGTCGCATATTTGCCATGAAAGATGCCTCATCAACAAAAACACTGTTGAGCCTATAGTCGACGATGCCGGTTTGGATATTATCAAGAACAAATGCGACACGCCTATCCTTTGTTTCTTCATCTGTGCGGCGTTCTGGATAGATATGCGCTCGTTTGATCGTGATATGGAGCTTGTTTACGAAATGACGGTAAATTGTTGAGACAGCTAATAGCAGCCCAAATTTCTTGAAGTACAATTCCTGTAGCTGCTCCAGAGTTGCAGTGTTGATTGTTTCGACGGTCTTTACAAGGAACTTGCTTCCAGCTTCCGTGATCTTTGATGGTCGTGTCTTTTTGTGTTTGACAGGCTTGGCGTTACCATCTCGTGCTTGGAATCGAGAATCATGATCTCTGATGGTGCTCGCTGATAGTCCTAACATCTCGGATGCCTTCTTGTTGGTCGCTCCACACAACTTCAAGAAAAGAGCCCGGTCTTTTATATCTAACGAGTGCGGCGCATTTTTGCTATGTGCAACTTTGGGTGCATTAGCTTGTTTGCGGCTACGTCTGGCAAACTGTAAAGAACTGATATCATCTTCATCAGCATCCGTTAGAGTGACTGTTGTGTCGATCGAACGCAATTGATGCTCATCATCATCAACTTCATGGCCGTCATCAGAATTGCTACTGCTGTCCTCGTCAGTATCACTGTTAATGCCATCATTCTCCTGCCCAAGCCGTGTAGGGTCACTAGGAAAGCTGACAATTTCGTAACTGCCCAGCTCCTCAGAACGGACAAAGGTTACTTCTTCCTCCATTTCGATATCCTCGTTTGGAATCGAGGTCGTGCTAACTGTAGCAAGGTAACGAATGAATTAGAGAGATTGTTAGCCATGTACCTCCATTAAAAAAATGAGGTATACCAGGAGTTTCGGTGCTACTATTCAACTGCATCAGCGTCATAGCTTTTTGAATCAGCCGAAGTGACCGTCTAGTGCTCACTACTGGCTGTGGTTGTCGAGAGCGCTTTGTTATTGCTCTTGCGGTGAGAGGGACGTTGATTTTTTTTATATTGGCGTGATATCATGATATAGAATACAAATTCTTTTTAGAAGAGGGGAAAAAAGAGGTGCTTAATGTTTATTGAAGTATCTTTGTATCCATAAGGTGTTGTTTGTAACACAAACCATCTCAATGTAAAAAAGTAAAAACACGGAATTGTAAACAAATGAAGACTCTTGGTAAGTTCTTTAGAACAATTAGCTTTAATTTCTATAATGTGGCATATACAAGCGTCCTCATGGCTGACATCTTTAGCTGCATTTGCATGTTTCTTCATAGTAGCATTATCTATTATGGGAGACTTCTGGTGTTATGCTCATCAACTATAGCAAAGATATGAGTGTTGACCCAAACCCTTCTTTTCATCTTTAAAGTTGTACCTTGTTTATTAATTTGCTTTTTGCTAGTTGTCTTTAAGTTAAGACGCTTCAATTTCGCGGTTAGGTTGCTGATTTCATACTCATCAGGCACCCATTTTTGCTGTAAGAGCTTGACATCATCCATAAACGAACGTAGGCCAGCAAGCGATTCTTTGAGCTCTTTTTCGGCGACGGCTCCGGTACTTTTTTTTATGCGCTTTTCCTAGAAGCTGAAGTTTTTTTGACGTTATCGATCTTGTTTCGGTTTATTCTTCCCATAGGATATGCAAACGGTGAAAAAGGGAGCCTGTTCAAAATATGAAAAATGCTTTTATGATAGTACTGGAAACGGTTACCGACAGACCCTTGTAATACATAAGGCATTCGGATGAACGCCAACACATCTGATTCTGGCGTGAAACGGCGACGACGTATCATCACTTAACTCAGTTGCAAAATATTGCCTCTCACTTATGAATGCGAGATGCCGAATGCGAACAATGCTATTTCTCCTGTACGAACTTTGTTTTTTTCAGTGCGAATAATTAGATAGCTCCAATGCGAACTAATGCTTACCACATGCAAAAGATAGGCACTTCCATAAACGAACATTTGCACACCCGCGAACGCAAAATATAGTTGCTTAGTAATGAACATCTTCTTGCCCACTACGAAAAAAGATATTCCCACTTGCGAAGTTGTGGTAACCCAGTTACGAACAAGCTGTCGTGTAGATACGAAAAATAGCCCGCCCGTAAGCGGAACCGACTCCGAAAAACTTTTCGCCTATTTACAAAAGCTGTTGTCCTACAAACTAAAAATTGTCCCACAAAGTAAAAACCACCCACCCCTATGTGAAAAACCTGCAACCCGTATACCAAAAAATACTCCTCCTAAACACTAAAAAATATCCTTCAAGTACGAAGAAATAGAAGGCCGACAGCAGTATCGAATGCAAAATCCTGTATGGTGCCCCGGTACTATTTGTTGCTAAGAAGGATGGAAGCTTACGAATTGTTACGGACTACCGTGCATTGAACTCAACAACGATTAAGGATGTTTACCCACTACCTCGCACAGAAGAACTGCTCGACCAATTACAAGGTGCCAAGGTATTCAGCAAATTAGACCTACGTTCTAGATACCACCAGATTCGTGTGGACCCCAAGGACATTCATAAAACGGTGGTTATGACCCAATATGGATTATATCAGTATACTGTTTTACCGTGAAGAATAATCTAGAACTATAAAAATTAGTATCAACAATAGTATAATCTTATAGATTAATATAAATTTATTCTATATATCTAAGAATTATATATTGTTTATGGTTTTTTATATATTTTTTACTATTTTCAACTATTTTTAGAGTAAATAAAATAATATAGTTAATAATTTTCTTTCTTATTATTTTAATTACAACATAATATTTTCAGAATCTAATTTTTTTCCATTTATATTAATTTATTTAATGTTTTTAATTACCACATTTAATTAATTTAACACATATAATACATTAATCTTTACTATAAAGTTTTCTTTTACTAATAGTTTAATGATTCTATTAATCCATCTTTAACTTCTATTAATTCTTTTTGTCAGAGTTGAAGCTCCTAGAAGTCACTTCGTTCCTTAAGTCATTCCGCTGCTCGCTTCATTCCTTGTTTCGTTTTCGACGAGACTGGAAGAAAGGAGAGAGAAGAGTTGATAATATAATTTATATTAACTTAATATTTTTTTGAAAAAAAATATTTATAAGTAAAAAAAAAAAATTAAATTATTTTTTCTTTATATTTTAATAATATATATAAAACTCTCCTTCCCTCTTCCTTCCAGTCTTTAAATCTTCGATTTAAACCCAAGAACGAAGTTCTTCTAGGAGCTTTAGCTCCGACAAAATAATATAATTTATAATAATTAATACATAATTAAAACAAAAATAAGATAAATCCAAATAAAAAAAAGATTTTAAAATCTTTTTTTGGTATATTTTCAAAAAATGGAAGTTCCATTTTTTTATTGTTACACAAAATATCAAAAAAATAAATTATTTTTTTAGATATATATTTAGGATTTATCTATAAAAATATTATATAGAAAAGAATATTTGAAAAAGACATATATTTATAATTATAATATAAATAATTCTAATCTTTTTATTATTTAATAATAAATATAATTTGAGTTTAAAAGTTAAGGTAATTAACAAAAATGTTATAAATTCAGAAAAATAATAATAACCTATTTTAACATATTTTAGAAAAAAATAGAATATTCAAGATTTATAATATTTATAAATTTTATATTTTATAATAATAGTTTTTAATCAATGTTTTCTTTTTTGAATATTATTATTATTCTGTTTAATATATTTATTATATTCTAATTCTTTAAATTTTTTATTCTTGAATATAATACATTAAGAAAAATCTAAGAATTAATATATTATTTAATAAGTATAAAAATGAACTACAATATATTATATTAACTATTATATAAATTCATATTATAAATACAGATTGTTCTGCCGTTTGGATTGACTTCGGCTCCCGCGACCTTTATGCGCTTGATGAATGATATCCTTAGAGACCTCTTAGATGTCTGCGTCATTATTTACTTGGATAACATTTTGGTATATTCTAAGTCCGAACAAGCTATACCCCAAGTTGAAAAAATGCGAGTTTGGTGTCAAGCAGCTTGAATTCCTAGGACACTATATTGATGAACAAGGTTTAAATACCGACCCAAGCAAGGTCTAAGCGGTTGTAGATTGGCCACCACTCTGTAATATCAAGGATATCCAATGCTTCCTCGGTTTGGTGAATTACTACAATCGGTTCATCAAGGGTTATTCAAGCATTGCCCACCCATTGACTCGGTTGCTACGCAAGGATACTCCATGGCAATGGACCAAGAAAGAACAACATGCTTTTGATACACTGAAACAAAGTTTGGTTTCTGCGCCAGTGCTGGCACTGCTGGACCTAACGAAACATTTCTTTGTCTATACCGATGCATCATCAATTGTAGCAATTGGAGGTATCCTATCGCAAGAACAAGAAGATGGGAAGCTTCACCCTATAGCTTATACATCAAGATCTATGACCCCAGCCGAGTTGAACTATTCCGTTTATGAGTAAGAAATGTTGGTGCTCAAGCATTGTTTACTAAAATGGAGTCATCATTTGGATATGCAGAATTTTACTGTCTTTACAGACAACCAGGCACTATCATCTCTCAAGACCAACACCAATCTGAATAAATGACAAATTCATTGGTTAGAGACATTTATGTCCTTCTCTTGGGATGTCCATCATATCCCCCGAGAAAAGAATCATAGGGCTGGTGCTTTGAGCAAGTGTCCTCCACTGGGCAGGAGGGGTAATATAAAGGGGCAAAAAACAGCTGAATATAAGCTGAATATACTGCTTGTCATCCAAATATAAAGCTATTTTATAACCGCTTTATAGTTCCTGCAAAAGGCAGCTTTTTTATCACATATTCAGCTGTTTTCAACAGCTTTATAGTTGGTTTCCAATTTTGATAATGGGTAGTGCATATGCATAGAAGGGATCCCCCAATTGCTTTACATACGGACTGGGTACTGAAGCTTCATCGTGCATACAGAGGTCTGCATAGCATATTTTAGCGCGATCGATTTTGGGCATATACTAAACGGATGAAATAATCGCAGCAGGTTTTGATTATTGTATAGCAGTGATGATTATCATAGTATGGTCATATACAACCGAATTTATTTATTCCATTATTAAAGTTTCGGAAACCATTTACAGAGCAATAAAAAGCATTAAAGGGGTGGTAAAGAATAAATGCGAAGGGTGAAAGGAGTCTTCTATGTATATGTGTGTGAATGTGGTGCATAAAATCTCTAGATGGTGATGGGGCAAAGGCAAAAAGGTGAGTCATGCTGTGTGTGCTAATGAGTCCGCGATTCACTTAAGAAGAACGAAGGTAACCTGTACTGCAGCTAGACAGAAGCAAAAATATGGGTAGCTTTACCGTACCTGAAAAGTTCCGCTTGGACGGTGCCAACAGCGATCGGACAGTGGGCAACCTGCATGCAGCAGTGCAAATGGGGATCTACGCGGATGTTTAGGATGGAAGACCATGCAAAGTACAAACAAGCTATGAATGAGGAAAGAAGGCTTTTAGTGAAAGAAACTATAGAAAGAAAGTATGTAAATATTACAAAGGGAATACTTACAAGCTTCAACTCGTGTGGATCATGCCTATGATTTTGGATAGGAAAACTGGTCGAATCATGAGCTACATGTACACACGAAATAAAATATCCTTAATAAAAGCTGCAGAGACTTAAAGGTAGTTGAAGAGCGATAAAAGTAAAGAGTGCCTTACAAACCTACGGTATTGGGTCCTTGAGAAAATAGAGTATCATAGCAGCCAGGAAAGAAGAGAAAAGGAAGAGAAAGAAACAGAAAGAAAGGCGTAAAATACGAAGGAACGATCGATGCGAAATTGAACTAACCTGCAATACTGTTAAAGTCATGCTGACCATGCATTAAAAGAGTACAATAAAATGATCCCCTGTAGATCCAGGTACTTGCATTTTATCAAACCTCTTTCCTCCAATACTTCTTGTGCCTACACGATAAAATAACAAAACGAACGTAAATTATAATAACCACTGCAGCTGTTAGTTAATGTTGTATATTGAGAGATGATAATACTGTATAGATGCCTACTGTAAGCGATCTCCAAGCCCAGCGACAACGGCGCATGGCGCAGCGTGAAAATGATGCCCAACAGCAGAACAGTGTCCTGGATCGGCAGCAGCAACAACAACAGCATAACGCGCTCTTGGATACTGTCCGTAATTTGCAGGCCGAGAACCAGGCACTGCACGAAAAGGTCGATAGAATTGGCCAAACAGTTGCCAATATGGCATATCGTACTGCCACAGTTGGTAGTGGGGCCCTCGGTGAAGGTCAAGGTGGTGGCGTTGGCGTTGGCCGTCAAGCTGAAGCGCGTGGTCGTCGTGTTCCACTTGTGTCTGTAAGTGCCATACTAGAGAACAGAGAGACAATTGTAAAAAAAAGAAAGTGGTGAATATTAGAACAGTGATGATTGCTAAAAAGAATTCTATGTTACAATAAATGTGTTGAAGGATTGTATACGTACACAGAATGAGCGACTGGGCGACGCTGGTCTCAGGCTCGACCTCCCCTTCACAAACCAGGCCAACAAGGATGCCGTGAAGCGCCTTGTCGACTACATCGAAGGCCAAGGCTGCTTCAACTTGGACAAGAAGCAGATAAAAAAATGTCTACACCCATTTTGATAATTTAAGGACGAAGGGGAACGAGTCGCCCGAGACGAAAGCGCGCAAAAAAGTGATGAGAAGACGCTATCAGCGCAGACATAGCGTAAGTAAAGTAATAGGAGGTTTTGTAAGAGTATTGTCTTAACATCTGAAACAGAAATTAGTACGACGACTCAATGTTTTCCAGCAACACGCGATCGAACTGGAGGAACAGTACCCCGGTGGAAAGTCGTTGCTCCAGGACGGATGTATGTCGGAAGAGGAGACCGACAACGAAAGCAGCAGCACTGGTGTCCTGCGCAGTGGCAAGCGTGTCTCGGTCTTCGTGCCCGAATGGCGTAGTGAGCGGGTAATTACTTTCAAAGTAGATTTCTTTACGCGTGAATCTTGACAGAGATGTTGTTTGTAGGCAAACGTCTTTCTGAAAAGACTTGACGATTTCAGACCGGCTGTGGACGTTGACTCGCAGCCGAACGTGCTTGAACGATCAGTAGCACGAAAGGCAGTTACCTTGCGCTCGGCTGTGCGTGAGCAGCTGCAAGACTGGATGTTTGCTTAAAGTAAATAAAGCGGTTGCCGGCTTATGCTGTGCGGGTTAGGGGTGGGCAAAAATACGTCTGTATAATATGCGTGTGTGAGTGTGCTATTTATTTGGTGGGGGAGGAAGAAGCAAGAGGCCGCTCGTTTTAAGTAGTTGGTGGGGGGAGAAAGAAATAAGAGAAAGATAGTTTTGAGGAGGGGGAGGAGAAAAAATTGCTTCTCTTTGTTTTACGCCAACATCTTTTTAGGCAACGGAATAACGACTGTTCTACCACTTGCGTGCGTTTGATCGCCGTATTTTACAACTGCCACTTGACTATACAGACGATGAACGGGCACGATGCAGTGCATGTCCTCAGCAAGGAAGTGGCTACGCCATGTCTCCAGATATTCATCCACGAACAACGACTCATTACTGCTGTAAATGCTATGCCAGCGAACAAAGGCAAAAACATGTTCTTTGAGCTGGGCGTCGACCTTTAACTCGTGGCGGAAGAAGTACTGGATTTCGCACGGCCAAGCGATCGGTTCGCCTCGATCTTCTGCTTCATACAGCACCTGTGCGTGCGCACCACGCCGCGATCTTGCTTCTTTGCTCCTATAGAGCTGACCCATAATGGTGATTGTCTTCATCTTGTTATAACGATTGTTCACAAACACCCGGCTACCCTGCGCATCTCTGTAATGGTCCAGGTGGGTGCCATAAACGGATCGATAAAAGGCCAGAAGGAAAGTATATACTGGGTCAGGCATAAACGTTGCTGGTGCAAAATCTAACGGGTATGCATCTGGTGGTAGTGGCTCGCCTCCAGTGGCCTGTTCAGTACCGGTCGACAGCGCAAAAAATCTGTGTGGATCGAACGCACCACTCGTAGTGTCACCAGTTTGCTTCATCGGCTGCACGATGTCCAAAAAGCGATTCAAGAACGCGAAATGGCTTGGCTTGTCCATGAAGCGGTCCTCAAACGACCGGACAAAGTCGCGAGCACCTGTCTTTTGCAAGAACTTCTTCATGAACGTCATCTCGAATGAATCCTTCTGGTTCGTATCGATCTCCTTTAAATATCCATTATATCTCTCAAAACTAAAGAGCCAGAAAGCATATAAAGGTCCAAAATCCTCGATCGTTACGTCCAAGTGCATATGCAGATGCATATTTGGCGTGATTTGCTCTCTGCCATAAATGCGTTCGACACCACGACAAAAGTCCAGCAAAAACGTGTTGGCTCCTTCTATCTCGTTCATGGTGACGGAAGGCTTGACCAGCAATCGACAGGCGTTTACGAAGCTCAGCCAGTGAGCGAGAAGATGGCGGGGCAGATGGTTTTGCAAGACGAAGGGCGAGTATACGATACACCACGATTTCCAATCATCAGCGGTCATAAAAGAGAAGCCAGCTCCGATCTTCCGCTTCAAGGAAACGTAGTCAGGAGGGAGCACGATGCTGTCTGCCAAAACCTGCATTTCACAAAGGTCCTGCCTGGTAAGGTCGCCGTTTTCGATCCACATCTTGGTCATACGTTTTGCCGTGCCAAGAAACAAGTTGTGCATTGGATCGATGATCGTGCAGCGAACGGGATCGAAGTATTCAAGGCGGTGCAATTCAGACCATCGTGTTCCGGTGTCACGTTCGATCTGTCGGCGAGCAGCAAGTGTCTCGGCTTGTCGCCAATGCTGGGCGTTCTCTCGATTGTCTTCGCGTGTCCGCAATTCCCATTCGTCCAAAATGAATCCCGAGTAGTCGATGTCTGATGTGCCAGGGAAAACGGGAAATTGGCAAGCGCACTTATGGCAAGCACAAGTACTTGCGTGCGAGGTGAATCCACTTGTTTTTCTGGCGGCAGGTATATCACAAGCATTGAGTAGGAGTGCCAAACGTACTTGCGCTCCGTCTGGACACTCATTCGTCCCGATCGTTTTCCAGTCATACCACTGAAGCAAATTATCAACCAATGGGCGCAGGTAATGATTCATGTCAGATGTGCTGGGTTCTCGAGGACCTGGCATTACTCCAACGAGTATAACGTTCTCGGTTTTGTAGTGCTTAGATCAGGGGAGATTGTTGACAGTTAGGTAAATTGTACTACAGGAGTTAGTCGAATTTATGAACGGGCCAAACCAGTCAACGTTGAGTGTAAGCAAAAGCGATCGAATCTCTTCGACGAATCGACGACCAGCACCATCAACAAGATCTCGCCACATGTCACTATCATAAACGTCAAAAAAGCATTTGCCACACTTCTGTGATCGCGCCATGCTTCGATCATTGCTTCGAATCCCGGTCGCTTGAACAGTCGCTCAATACTCGCAGACAAGGGCTGGTAAGCAAATTCTTTAATCGGTAATAGGCTATTACCCGTGGATCGAAACAGTGTTTGACCACAGAGGCGGTTGTAGCCGATATCGTCATTCGTGCATGTGCGCGGGCAGTCTGGAGTCAAAAGGTAAATGCTATGGCATTTAGGGCAAGATACATAACGACGCAGGGAATTGATCTGGGCAGAGATGCCAGTGATTCGACGCAAGGTAGCAAGAGAGAGAAAGGCGGTCGGTGGACGGGAGCGGAAGATCTTCGAGGAGGAGTCCACAAAACTCAATAAGCGCCGTTGACATATGCTCAGACATAAGGTGCAGCTGGAAGAGGACAAGGAAAACAATGACAAGGACATAGGGATGCGAATATCCCGAAAGCAATGATGTGCGTGCAGGAGAACTTGTAGTAGCATCTTTTGGAAGGTATGAGAAATATTAAACGATTGTAATAAAATGGGTTGCCTTGGACACATATTAGCATATACACACCT
>NW_026516863.1:0-54529 GCF_025766255.1 Zychaea mexicana | reverse complement strand
TGACGTTGTTCACTTCAGCAGAGTATACAATAGCACAACCGCCCCCTGTGAGTTCGTCTGTTATAGCTTGCTTTAACCGGCTAACAATGTAAGCCTTGACATCCTTAAAGTTGCTGCCCTTGTTCTTGATAGTGTGAACCACATAGCGCAGGTTTGGTCGTACAGTCAAGGAGCGGAACACTTGAAATTCTGTTTTAAAGAGGACAGATAGATCGCTTTCCCATGGTGGAGGCAGTGTAGCAGACAAAAACACCATAGGCACCGGTACCGTTCGAAGCTGTGCTAGTTCACCCATGGTAGGCCGAAACGAGCTCCACGTAATCACCAAATGGGCCTCATCGATTATAATTCTGCTGATACGGCCTTGTGCACTCATTGTGTGTAGCATGCTGACGAATTTTTGCTCCTTTGCCTTTTCTGGTGTAACAAGGATGATTTTCACCGAAAGCATCATGCCATGGTCGAGAGTGCCATCATACGTACAGTAATCGATCCCTGAATCCACCAAACGGCGCGCCATGTCTCCCAGTAGCGTTACGAGTGGGACCACCACGATTGTTGTTTTATCCTTCTCGATCAAACTAGGCGCCATAAATACTGCGGATTTGCCACCGCCGGTTGGCAGCACTACAAGTATATTTTTCTTTCGTTCGATTGCTGCGATTGTTGCTTCTTGCTGAATCTTGGACTGGAAAGTCGCAGAGGGTTCCTGCAGCAGTAGCCGTAATCCTCGTAGAGCCTTTGCTTCACTTGACATATTGGTCACATCAGGAGCACTGCCTTGACAAGCGGCAAGTGAGCGATTCGCTCCTTCTTTGATGATTGGAATTGCTGGTCCTCCGTTCACTATTGCATTCCGTGCTAAATGTTACAACTGGTTAAAGTCTGACTCTATCGCCAAAAGTGACGCATCGCAAAAAACAACAACATTTACCTCGACGGTGCATGTCCTCTAAAATCATATTCCTCATCAAAGCATGATTCCGTGCTTCGATATATGCTGCATTTTCCTCGATAAGCTTGTTGACGTTTTTGATTTCTCTTTTGCGACGCTCCAACAACGGGTCGCCAGATGTATTGCTAATTTGTTTTTTCTCGATCCCTATGTTGTTATATAGCCAAAAAAAGTTATAGTTTATCAGTCTAGTCCTCACAACTTTTTACACATCATTTTTTCTTTAAAAGATTCTTACCCAAAAGAGTGTGCCATCTTCTGCTCATGTCAAAGTACTTTTGCGCTGTGATTGGATCCAAAAAGCGACTGTCGATGTTGCTTCTAGCATACTCCAAACCGGCTGTCGCTGTTGAGTGACCGGCTTGTAGATCGAGCTCCTCTGGCCAGTCTTCAAGATCCTCCTCGTCAACGTGCTGTAGAGTCTTCTTTGCGCCAATCAGCTGACGTGCGAACGCGATTGACACATGGCGATGGTCGGAAAAAGATAACGGTGGATCCATCTTTTTGGCATATATCCATGCGAAAATCCGACGAACCTTCTTTCCAGTCATGGCAGTACCATTCTCAACAAATAGCCGCTCCATGCAAGTAAGACGCGCTTCTGGACCATAAAGATGACCAGTAAAAATACTGAAAATTTAAAGGTGGGATTAGCTTTTGCTTCATCAAGACCACAACAAACCAATCACGATACAAGATATAATAAATACTACTTACCATTCAAGTGGGCGAAAATATGCCAAATACCCTGTGAGCAAAACTGCAAGTTTGTGCGGTAGATACCTGGCAATATACTTGTCAGAGCATGTCAGCTCTCGGCTCTTGTTGTACCGAGTGATGACCATGATGGTATTATAAGCGACACCCCAAAAGAGGGACCGGTCGCCATATTGTGTGTTGGTTATGCATAGCTGAGCCAACTCTTCGCCTCGACAAGGCTGACCATAGCTCAAATGCATTGCGACAATCAACAGCTTTTGAATGTAGACACATTTTTCCAACCAAGCAAAGATTGCTGCCTTGTTCCATAAGATTGTTCCAGCTCGATCGATGGCCTCTACATATTGGCTCCTCCAATTTCCATTCCTCAAAAGTGCAATGACGAGAGCATATCGGACACTACCAAATTGGTTACGACCGTTCATAATGTATGAGTAGCCGACGTCTGCAAGACCCATGTTGTCACATATGTTGTTGGTGTCTCCTTGGCAAAGTCCCAGTACTAGATCCTTGACATTGTGCATGCCGAAGGAGAAATCTGCCGAGTTTAAGACAGCCTCGATTTCGTTCATGCAAAGCTCCACACAGATCTGGAAATGATTGATAGATATCTTGTTGCTTGTGTTGGCCACAACGAGCTCGCGATAGTTGGTGTCTGGGACCCACAGGATACGAGGAAGTCGAGGCTCGTCACCAACAGCTGTTGAAGCAACCTGCATCACCTCGCGCAATGCATTGAAACTCGTTGGCTTTCCATCCTGCGTATATATTCGTATTTCTTGGTAATACTACACAATAACATATTATTTTCGTTCAGTTACTCAAATAGTTGCATATCATCAAGAAACAGTATATATAGTTTGCACGTCCATTTTATTAATAAAATCGTATTATTTAATACCGACGTATTAATACGATCGTATTTTTATCTGTGTAATACGGACGTATTGTCCTTTCAAAAAAATATGTCTATATTGTTCATTACTAGTGCACTACAGTGAACCCCCGCTTTTTGCAACAGCGGGAATACCGTCAAAAAAGTTGCAAAATCTGAGGATCTGCAAAATGTGAATATGTTACACAAGTGGGATCGATAAGCTGGCAAAGTGTAATTAGTATACACCAATTAAAAGAGTGCGGTCCATCATTATAGCTCAGTGATAATATCTACGTATAGCCTAGCTTCTTTTTGCAATCATTACTTCTTCTCTTCTATTCAACTTCTTTTTCATCATGGGCAAAGCCAAATATGAGAAGCTCACTGACGAGCAAAATGACATCATCTACAACTATTACATCCAAAAGGAGAAAGCTAAAGTCAAGATCAGTTTCAAGGATCTAGTTGCTTGGGCTAAAATTGAGTTGAACCTCGAAAATATGCCTCATGTGACGACGATTACAAGAATGATCCAGGGTCGAAAGCAAGACGAACAAAATGGCATCGATCGTCACAGAAAAAAGAAAGACCGAGCAAAGTTTCCAGTATGTGTTCCTATTTGCTTCCAGGTGTATTTTACGACAGAAATAGTAATAAAACAAACTATAATAGCAACTTGAACATGCATTGTACATGTGGATCGAGCAGCGCTACCATGAGCGCTCTCCAATTAACTGGAGATTGATCATTCGTGCCGGAAAAGAATTTGCACAGGATATGGGCATTTCTGAGGAACAATTTTGCTTTTCCAATGGATGGGAGAACAGATTCCAGCGTCGTTACCAGCTGAAGGTGCATAAGGTACACGGTGAGGCTTCATCTGCAGATGTTAGCCTAGCTGCTGCCAAACTTCCGGAAGTCCAAGCAAAATGTGCACAGTATGCTCTCAAGGACATTTACAACATGGATGAAACAGCAGTATTCTACTCAAGTGCCCCAACTACTACCATTGCTCCTGCATCCTTCAAGGGCGTTAAGTTGGATAAAACGCGGTTGACACTTGTGTTAACGACCAATGCAGACGGCTCTGACAAATGGTATAACTATCAAGGGGCATATTGGATAATAGAATTTGAGAATCATCCTTTGATCTAGTAGAGTGTTAACCACGATAGTTAAATGATATAATATACAAGCAGCTAATAATATTACTTACTACAGGTTTCCATGGTTTATCGGCAAATCCCAAAATCCAGCATACTTTAAGAAGGTACTTCATCATTATATCCAATAGGTGCATATTTGCTTACATAGTGTTTGTTTGTCTGGTAGAGAGGAAAGGATGGTTATCCAAACATTAGCGTGATGAATTATCGAGCAAATGCCAACGCATGGATGACGCGTGAGATTTTCTATGATTATCTCAAAAAACTAGATAACTCAATGAGGCATCAAAAACGCAAGATCCTTTTGCTGCTGGATAACTTTTCTGGGCACTTTTGTGATTACGAGCCAACCAACGTTGAGCTTTTATATTTGCCACCCAACACGACGTCGATAATGCAGTAATTGGATGCTGGTATAATCAGTAGCTTCAAGGTGCATTTCAAGTATGTACAAGAATAAGATCTCATGCATATCATGTAAGGAGAGGTGATTATTTGTATACTAAAGCAGTTAACTTCAGGAATAAGCAATATGAAAAGGCTTACGAGAAAATCAAGTACCGTTTGGAGCAAGGTCTACCAGCAAATGATGGCAAAGTTTTCCGTGTGGAAATCATTTTTGGTATGGCTTGGTGTCTTGAGGCTTGGTATAAAGACGTTAAGCCTTCTACAATCGCAAATTGCTTTAAGAAGACAAAGGTGGTAGAGGGTGCAACTAACAGCATTAGCAATGGATCCGGTTGTGAAGATGAAGTAGCCCTAGGTCAGATCAATGATCATTTGAGCCATATATATGGGAGCCATGATCTTCAAAACTTCACTTTTGATGCCGATCCACCTGAGGAAGTAGCAGCTGTTCATCCAGTGCTAACCAATGATGAAATTCTTAAAGCTGTGCTTGATGAAGCAGTTGTAGATGCAAATTCGATTGCTGAAGCTGCTAATGATTCTAGAGAGCCTTCTAATGATGCTCCATGTCAATCTCCAAAGTACACAAATCAGGAGAAGGCTCGGATGGTGGAAAAAGTCATCGAGATTCTGATTGATCCAGAACATCAAGAGATCAAAGATCAGCTTCGAAAAATTCGTGACAATTTTCGTAGAAAAAGTCAGTCAAAGCAATCAGCAATCACAACTTTCTTTATTTAGTTTAAAACCTCTCATATAATAGAATATATTAGTGTATCTCTTTTGTCACTGGTTCGGGTCTCACCGTCTCCGAAGTTTGAGGCTAATAAGGCCGAAGCGGGAAATTGCAGGTCCCGATTTCCGAGTTGCAATCTGCAAAAACTGAGGAAACTGCAATTTTACTAAGTGTTGAGCGGGAATCTGCTCAAAAAAGTTGCAAAAAGCGGGGATCTGCAATAATCGGGGGTGCAAAAAGCGGGGGTTCACTGTATCTCAAGTTGAATACATGGTATTTATTCTCAATACATATCATATTTAAGACAACGACAGATAAAAAACAAGAGGTAATAGAAATATGACGTAGTAAAACACGGCGTGATAGAAATACCACATAGTAAAAGACAACGTAGTAAAACACGGCGTGGTAAAAATACGACGTAGTAAAAGGCGACGTAGTAAAAGACGACGGAGCAAAACACGGCGTGGTAGAAATATGACGTGGTAGAAATATGACGTGGTAAAAGACGACGTAGTAAAACACGGCGTGGTAGAAATACGACGTAGTAAAAGACGACGTAGTAAAAGACGACGTAGTAAAAGACGATGTGGTAGAAATACGATGTAGTAAAACACGGCGTGGTAGAAATACGACGTAGTAAAATACGACGTAATAGAAATGCGTCGTAGTTGAAGACGATGTAGTAGAACACTGCGTGATAGAAATAAGGCATAGTCAAAGATGGTGTAGTAAGACACGATGTAATAAATAATGGCATGTTGCGACCACAAAGCAATATATAATGTAGCAAAAGTATGATGTAGCACAAATACAGCCTACTTCAAATGCAATATTATCAAAACATATCGTCTCACATCACACTGCTATGATAAGCGTATTCAATGCAATAATAGTTTTATCCCTAGCTGTACACTATGTATATAAACGGCGCATAAGCACAATTTATAGTGGACTATGTATGATAGATGATTTCTATAAGAGGGTTATACACCTTGTGCCAATAATAGCAATATTATGCTGTCGTGAATATAATGTATATATAACAGCATTTCTCGAGCGGATTTATCGCTAATCGTGCTCAATAGAACGACAGCATGTACATAACGATATAGAAGTATACTGTAACATATTATATAAGTATACACTTTGAATTTGAAACAGTCAATGTGGTTAGTCCTTATTCACAGCTTATCCGTGCTCCTTGATCTAATTGACGACGTACACCACCGTTCATGATATTAAGTTTGAAAGCCATACACTGCATTCGTAATTGCTGCTATTGAAGTACTGCAACTTAAGGGACAGACGTTTGTACCCATTTCATTGTGTCAATGTATACAGCATACCAAGTGTAAGATCCCAATCGACCATTGCAGAATAACTAACTACAAACATAATTGTGATTGCAGGAATTGTAAAAGCGGTCAAAGTCCCAAGCACAACTAGTACCACGACACCTTCTATTAACAATAGATAAAGCAGAGTAGAACAATTTTTATATACCGTCAACATCACCAAACCAGCTCTTTCAGTACATAGCGTTACAAAAGGGTATTAGGCTCTCTCTCAATAAAACCTCCTTTCACATTTATCAATACACGGTTTCTTTATTGGTCAGCGAGGATGAGAAATAAACGCATGTAATTATCATTCTAAGAGCATTCTTCTGTTTTTGACAATCTACGTCCGTCATATAACGCCAATATCATTCAAATGAAAAAAATGGATGCACAGTAAAATAAACAATAGGAAAGTTAGAATAGCAATAATACATATTATGATAGCATTACAGAATTTTCATTCTCACTTTCGGTATTGCTGTTTAGATTAAGAGCCCCTTTCACGATCTTGCCATTTGCAATTGTCAAACTAGTTGAATAATGCTTGCGCTCACAGAGAAAAAATGCGAATGCTAAATCTATATATCCGTGTGTCAACTAGCAGTGACCGACAACACTTCCAGTACCTTTTTCCTCCTCTACCAGCATCAATAGCAGTTAAAGTTCTAGCCAACGTAATCGTCATGGTCAATGCCTTGTTGGCCATTTCATTATTGTTCGATGCTCCTGAAAAAAAGAAATAAAGCAGTAAGCTGCTTCGAGAGCAGTGCTTAACATATATCTTTATATTATACATCTACGTATAAAACAAATTCTCAATTCTCCGTACTTCATATCTTTCATAGTAGCGCTCTGAATTCATTCTAATTTGCAATCTTGGATCATTTTGACGATGGCATCTACTGTAAATTGAGTATTATTGTTGTTGACGATGAACACTTCGTCAAAGAATAAAGATTCACTGTTGCAAATTGTAATAATTTTATTCAAAACACTGGCCCCCTCCCATAAAAAAAACGGTAGCATCTATCTATACTCAATTTTCAGTCTAGCTTTCGTCATGGTTTTTTTGCATATAGTCATTTTTGCAAACATCTCTTGTGAAATATGATACATACCTTTCAACCAATTCTTTTAATAGACCAGCTCAAACAAAACGGCAATCGCCTGTATACTGTATAATAGTTATACTGCAGCAGTATGTTGAAGCATACCACCATATTAAATACTATATATGTAGCAGAAAGAATCGATATAATGATGTCGTTATCGAAATAACTAATGTGAAGAATAATCAGTACCTCATGTTGATCGCTGTTATAAGATTCTACTATAGATGATATCATTCGGCTTTTTCCACATCAATATAAGGTTAAATGCATATATACAACCACATCATTACCGCTACAATCTTTGCATCTTTATACACAGAACAAGTTGATATGTAATTATTCAAAAAGTTGATAATTGCTTTTTACTCAACAGAGATATCCATATCCTTCATGAATTCAATGACATGATGCAATTGATCTAATTGAATAATTAGTATCTTGTTGATGTTGTCTGAATCTGGTCTCGCCATCTTCATGTGCACCTATCCGTATAAAGAACATAAAAGTACAAGCAAAAATAGCTCAGTACCAATTGCATATTTTTTCTGTACCAAGCAAACTACCGAATCGTGCACATGCTATGTTGTATGTGGCATTAGTAAGAAGCGCATAAAACAGTATCGTACGATGTAGTACTTCTATACTATAAGCTTTATTATTGTAATTTGTAATGGTTATTACATATTCACTCTTATATGTAAGAATCGATATACATTACGATGGCGTAATTAGACCAATCTCTTTATCGTTGTTGTTGTTGTCTACGTCTAAACTTATTACAGTAGCTTTATGACGTTGTTGTTTTCTTTGATGTGAATCCAGTCTACAATTACCACAATGTTTATATGACGTTGTTGATTTCACTGCTGATCATGATGCTTAGCTTCATCGATATTGCGATTCAAATCATTGTAAATGAGGAAGCAAACAAGAGCTTGATACTATATCTATTGTAACCTACCTTATTGTCCCCAATATCGTATCAATAAACGGGCTCTTCCCCTTAGTATTGGCTTTGTAATCTACTTGTATCACTATCTGTCAGTTTACTCTCTATCATTTTCATCACAGACTTGGTGTAACTATGAGTGCAAATTTATCTCACACCTGCAACAATACGCTTACTGCGCAACACCACTCTTACTGCGAGTGCAAAAACAACTCACACCAGGTGCAAAACCTTTTCGCACTACTGCGGTATCCATTGGATCAAGCACCAATTAAATTAGATATAGTTAGTGTATTAGAATTAGTATAAATAGACCAATATTTTGTATTGAATAATAAACAGTTCAGTTCTTTAGCTTCTCTTTCTCTTAACTTTAGCTTTTCCCTTTCCTATCAAAAGGATTGTCTTTTGTGGCTCCAGACGTAATAATTCCTGGTTGTTGAACTCCCACACTTCTATTTCATCTCTTTTGCTTAATACTTAGCATTTCATCCACATTTATCAGCTTTTCTTATACTATCCATCCTATTAAACGGGATTCGTAACTCTTACCCAAACTAAGACGTTACACTATCATATGATACTGCTGCTGACAGTCAACAAAAGTAAATATGATCACCATGATTGTATTGCCTTACTTGTATACGTGCTTAATAAAGGCATAATATATACACTGATCGACCAAACTACCGCACAGTGGTCCTCATATCAGCTTATAAATTAGAATGACGCGTTGTTCAGAGAGGTACCCTATACTGCTGCTGCGTGATCTTTTACCCATGTAAAATATGACATACATTTGCTCTAAAAAATGCAAGACTAACTCGATTTGTATACATTGATACAATAATTTGCGTTGTAAATTGCAGTATATGAGATTGAAAGCGATGAACTAAAAAAAGAAGGTCCAGCCACAAAGTGGTCCAGGTGCTGTCGTTTATGTACGCGAGTTATGTTTTTTTTTTACTTGGCGGCCCATTGCTGTATATTTTGCATTGTAAACGACGCCACCCTGAAAAGTGAAAGGCGCAAATCTTATGGGAAAATACCGAACTTGTGTTGTATAACAGTTGCTGCTATGTTGTCAATAATAAATAGTTTGTTGATCATGTCTGATATTAGCCGACCCTTTTTTCGCACAAGCCCCTTTTTCACACAGACCCTTTATTCCCGTAAATTTGTCACAAGTTGTTGACCCCTTTCAACTGGACCCTACTTTTTTTCCTAGACCCTTTCCTGTAAAAACTTGCTCCTAATCAATTCACAATTTGCAAGCGTTCTTATTACTAATCGACTCTCTTTTGTGATCGACCCTTTTTTTCAAAAGCTCACTGCATCCATTTTCCCAAATAAACAAACTGCAGCTATGATATTATTGGTTTCATGGTATGTCGACTATATCTACTATTAGACTCATTAGGCGAACCTCTCTCATTTGTTTTTCATGCTGACCGAATTACAATTAATGGTTGATCATATCAATTACTATTCAACTTCTCATCACATATTCGCCTCTACCCTTATTTTCCTAAAAAAATGAGAAATGATGTCATTAGATTACAGTTTATCGATAATAGCTATCGCTAATCCACTTTTGCTTCTAGCTGATCCTCTATTTCTAATCGTCCCGTTGCTTTGTAATCGCCGCTTTCTTGATAAGCCGTTGTATGGAACTGTCATAGTACATAGAGACTTCTACTCATTGTTGTAAAAAGAAAAAAAAAGTATAAAAGGCCGCGGTCATGAAGCCATAATTTGCTAATTATACTTCATTACATTTTATCATCGCTTATCTGCTTCGCTTTATAACATCCTTATTCTTTACAATGTCCAACTCGCCCATCTCACCTATTGATATGCGTATATTTGAATGTAGCCATGCTGGATGTGGTACTCTGTTTCCTAGCGAATACGATCGTGAACGTCATGTTCGTATCGCCCATCAGAAGAATGCAACTGTCACGTATCCCGATGGTAAGTCTTTTTCGTTTTTTTTTGTGTCATGCTATATATTGTTGTTTCCTTCCTTGTTTAAAAGTGAACAGTAAGCTAATATTGCTCTACTAATAATTTCAAATGCTTGGCTTTGTTGTGTTTTATAGGTGAGAAAATTGTGATTGAAGGGGGTGCTGACGACCTTTTTCATTGTATACACTGTACCGCTACATATACAGCAGCATCTATAAGCAACTTGCACCGGCACACGAAGGAATGCTATGGCGCGGACGACACAACGGTCGTGATGAATGTTGACACGTGTGGTAACGACGATTGTGCTGACGTCTCAGACGCCTACCTAGCCATTTAAAAAAAATCACGGAAACGGATTTCGGAAATTAATTTCTCCGAGCGGTTAATCATGTAACCGAACCATAATCCGTTTTCCAGAATACACTGCTAATCAAGCTCTATTGATAAATATCCACTGCCATGTCCGCACGCGCACTTTATAAAATAGCACGCTATGTACTGTAGCCTTTTCTGTTATATTATCTCAACTTCTGTACACTATGTATCAAATGATTTTTTTATGGAGCCTTCCATCCCTGGACGGTTAGCATCATTAGTTGTTATTTTAATTAATCCTGCATGGAAAGCTTGCGCGCCCCAAGCAACTTTCCATCTTTTTATATCAAAATTCATTCTCTTACAGTGTCCATGCTGATATCTTCTCTGTATCTGTCTATTTCGTAACATGACATATGCAACTACTGATATAACCACTCATTTTTAAATGCTTACTGTTTTGTGCTGAGGTGAAAATCTGTTTAATGGTTATTGAATTTTATTGATTCTATATTATTGGTTCTTGTCTATTTCTCAACGCATCGAAGTGAACATATACACGATCCTCGCATGTATTAATATTTATTTAGGACATTTTGACATACCTTACAGACACCCTTATCAGTGACTCTGCCGACGAGCGTCTCTGCCGATCTGAACTGGTGTCGTGCAGTGTATATTGGCTTTAGATTGACTGGCACTCCCAGTGATACACTTGCCCCTGCATTATTCTTGTCGCTTCTTGTCGAAACTGACGGATAATGTTACGATGCAGCTGTTGTGCATCCAAGTCGATGGCATGTGCAGCGATGTATGCACGTACATTTTGCGGGACGGCGTTATTTTCGACGGCAGGTGCAGCCTCATGCCCACAGGAGTGTTCGATGTTCAAGTGGAAGTAACCATTCACTCTACCGACCATGCCGCTGATGCGGCCATTGCACAAGAAAGTTGGCATACGTCGATACAATCGTAAACGAACGGCAGCTTGATCCTGCACATGTAAAATCTTGCGAGCATCGAAAAAGGAAAGAATAGCCGAACTTTCTTCGTGGTTCTGTTCGGTATGCTTCGTAGTAATGGTATCCGTCAACAGCCTGGATACAATCCCGGATGTTGATCACAAGTTGCGAATCTGACAACGCCAACATATCGTCGTCAAGTTGCACATATGCGTCGAGGCTGTAATCTTTGAGACTGTCGGCTACGTTCCTCAAATTTTGACGCGAAGGAATCAGCTCGAGTACTTCGTCCACTGTCAGGAGTAACTGCTCTGCGATTAATTTACCGACGTCATTTTGGCATTGATGGATATTTACACGTATTGTAATCTTATCTAATGCTAACAAAAAATTGCAAAGGGCGATAAGATCTGCAATTACTACATCTTTTCAGTTGAGGTTGCTCGGGTGTTTCTTGGGATTGGATTTGTTGCTGATTTTGCGGTTCCATTTTGAGGAAGAAGTGAAAAAACCCACTGAAAAATGGATTTTGGTTCGGTTACATGATTAACCGCTCGGAGAAGTTATTTTCTGAAATCCGTTTCCGTGATTTTTTTGAAACGGCTAGGGCTAGTCGTCTCAGACGAGTTAGCACCAGTTATGCAACAAGTAATCATGAATGTTGGATCTTCCATTGCTCCACCGACTGCAGATGAAGGAAGGCCCATCACCAGCGACAACCGCCTTCTAAGCTGGTTTTATTCTCATCTCAAGTGGAATCATTATGTCGCCGATTCGTGCTCTACTGGTAATGATAAAAAACCGTTTGCTTCAATTAGTCATGATATTGCACCTTTGAATAATGAATTCTATACTAAAAGCTCTGATATAATTTGTTTCTCTCATAGGTGCGACTATGCAAGACCTGGTCGACCTTATGAAACCAGTTGATACAGGCGACGCTATACTGCAATACGTTATAAAGGCCGCGCGATTGTATTTTGACTGTATGCACAATAATATTGATTCGATGGACTACTTTGTCCGGCGCTTACTGATGCATGACGTGTATGTATACTGTAATTTCTTTTCTCATTTGATATTGTTATTTTGTATTCTTCTTGTCTGAATGACTAACATCGCCTCTTCGTCCAATATATGCTCACAAGTGCGCAGGAACGAGTGCCCAAGGTTGGTTTCCAGAAACTAGGAGGCGATGGTAGCGTCCACAAGTATGCTACTACTGGTGTACATTTGATATTGTTCTTGATCCGATCCAGGCATAACAAGTCATTGTATTTGCTTTCTCCGCCTATCGCAATTACAAATCTTGTTGAATCTCTTGTCCTTGTTGCCACCGCTGAAACGAAAAGACCAGATGTGGAACGGCAGTATACAAGTGCACGACGGTTAATTCACAAAATGATGTTGATCGCGCTCATGGAAAAAAAGCCACTGAACACCCCTCCCTCTGGCTACGTGCTCATACGGTTCCTCATAATCAACTCATTGGATTACACTGGCAAGTTTGTTCCTACCCGTGATATAACCCCGGTCATCGCAAAATTGAAGTATTGGTTACGACTCGTGGTCTTATGTGACATCATGCAGCCGTCCGAAGTCGATCATGCTTTAGAGAAGTAAGTATTCATATCTATATACATATTTTTATCATAAACAAATATTCCATGACGTTTACAGTAACTTAACTATTGTTTTCTGAAGACTCGAACAAACGTATGCTCCTTTCCTCATGGATGCCTATGCAACTCCATTTGGTGCACTTGTTGAAATAAGCCGTCTTGCATCGACATCAGTGGTAAATGATTCCCGCTTGCCTTATATATTCTGGTCCACAAAAGGAAACTTTACCGAGTTGACTTTGGCTGGCTCATGTGAAACTGTCAAGCTCCATCATATATCACATCTTGCTAGTAGCATTATGAAGAAAATTGAAAACGAAATAGCCATGCTGACACACGGTATCAGTCTCGATGTGATATTGGGCATCAGTAACAACTCCTACCTTGCTCTGTATGATGAGCCGAACAATACCACAATCGGGTAGTCATTCATGTACAACCTATAGAATTGCCACGGCGATTACTTAGTAGGTGGAGTATACCTAGTATACCTAGGTATACCCCAGGTATACTCAAAATTTTTATTTGATATTTAAATAGAAAAACGGTCCAGGAACACGATTTATTATGTGGAAAAGTCTGACTTAATGAATAGGTTGTGGAGATATAAGCCATTTACTATTGAGCACAGGGTAATCCCCAGTAAGTATGCCTAGTATACCCAGGTATACCCCAGGTATACTCAAAATCTTTATTTGATATTTGGATAGCAAAACGGTCCAGGAACACGATTTATTATAATGAAAAGTCCGACTCAATAAATAGGTTGTGGAGATATAAACCATTTATTATTGAGCAAATGCAATCCGTACTCAGTATGCCCAGTATACCCTAGGTATACCCCAGGTATACTCATAATTCTTATTTGATCTTTGGATAAAGAAATGGTCCAGGAACACGATTTATTATAATAAAAAGCTCTACTTCATTAATAAGTTGTGGAGATATAAGCCATTTATTATTGAGCAAAGGGCAATCCCTACTAAGTATGCCCAGTATACCCTAGGTATACCCCAGGTATACACAAAATTTTATTTGATATTTGGATAGAGAAACGGTCCAGGAACACGATTTATTATGATGAAAAGTCCTACTTCATTAATACGTTGTAGAGATGGAAGCCATTTAATATTGAGCAAAGGGTAATCTCAACTAAGTATGCCTAGTAGACCTAGGTCTACCCCAACTTTTTTTAAAAGTATAAATCCATTTGATAAGTAAAATATATTTAAGAATATAAGAATAGAAAGAGATAAGAGTCAAGAAGAGAGAAAGGGATACAAGATAAAAGAGACAAGAGAGATCTAATATAAAAGATAAAAAGGGGAGCAGAGAAGAAGATATAATAATAGTATATATAGAAAATCGAAAAGAGGAGAGAAGAGAGGTAAAGGTTCTATGTGATGAAGAAGTGTGATAAAATTATATGGCCTAAATACATGGCATTATTTGGATATGTATGGGGCCCAGCAGCTATAAGCCAATAGGCAAAGTCTTGTTGTATTTCGATTGCTGTAAGGTGGTTTTTACTATAGTCAGCGTGGCGTATGAATTAGGGCTTACGCCGATAGGCTGCCCAGCAGAGACGGTACAAAAGGTCCTCATATGAACCACTACAGTTCGACCAGTTACCATCATGGAAGATGGTTTGGTTCCACTGGTTAGGCACAAGGCATTTCTTGCAAAAGCCCTCCCTTACTGGTTTTACACATGCTGGGTTAGAAACATAGTGGTCACCAAAGCAACGGAAACATTGACCAATATGAGCAATGCACTGGAGAGAGGTTGTATGCTCACTTTCGGCTATGCCAAAAGTAAACAAGCAAGGTATGCAGTGATCCTTGGCTATCATCATAACTGACTTAAAATTGTCAGCATCCGATATATACTTTCTCTTTCGAGAAAGAACAAGATATGCATCAGTAGTGGTCGGCTAAGGAAAGGTTTATAGTTTAGTACAAAATGCTGACAGAATAATAGCAAAGATGACTTTGTGTATACATACAATTGATGGTGGTGTATGATCGATAATCCAATCGGTTGAAGGGCGGACAGTAGTAGAAGGAGTGAGAGGAGAATCTACAAATAGGTTGGAAGCTTAAGTGTCTAATAATTTGAATAGTAAAATGAAACTATGTGTATACCTTTGATTTTTTGGCAATAAGAGCAAAGCTCGACATTACCGTACCCAAAGCAGTTGGTAACTTGAGAGTCTAAAGACTCTGCAAGTATCTGCCGGATGCACTTTGATGCTAAAATGACATCGTTGAATGCTTGCCACGGGGATAGGTGCCGGCTTACTCTTTTCAGACTTTGTATTTGTTTTTGTTGGCGTTCAACGTCAACAAAGTACAGACACCGAGCAGGAGAACCATTGCGACCAGCGCGACCAGTTTCTTGTGCATAATCAAGGATTGATGCAGAGCCACCAAGGTGGATAATTGTATCAATGGTTGAGCAATCGATGCCAGCACCGAATGCACTTGTTGCAACCATGATCTGAAGCTCACTGGAAACGAAGGCAGTGGTTCTTTCATGTTTTTCTTCCACCGATAGATTACGATGGAAGTATGATATTTTTCTTGCTTGGTGTGGTAATGCTTGTTTGAGGCGATTACTGATTGATGTTGTTGCATCTACTGCAGAGCAGTAGATGATCGTTGATGATGGTGTTGATGATGGTGAATACTGAGCTTTGAGGTGTGATATTGCTGCAGCTTACGGATTGTTGGTGTTGATGATTTGGTAACAGAGGTTTGGTCGCATTGACGGCTGTCGTATGATTGAAAGGTTTGCGCCAAACATGTCACGTAGGTCGGATTCAAATGATGGTGGGATTGTTGCAGATAAAAGGAGGAACGGAGGAAAAGGAGTGTGTAAAGTGCCGGACGGAATGAACGCCATGTAATTGCTGTATGCACCTCATCAATTACGACTCGGGCTAGCTGATTGTGGTCGTTTATTTGCTAGACAATATTCAGGAACCGTTGACTGCTGGCATGTTCTACTTGGACGATGATGATGTTGGGCAAGGGGTGCTGCATAGTAATATTGGGAGTGTATTCTATTACAGACAACCCAGCTTGCTGAATGCGCCGTTTCATATCGGCCAAAAGTGCAACGAGAGGAACAACAACAACTGTTGTCAAGTGCGGCTCGACTAGTGCAGGGACAAGGAATAGCAGGGACTTACCAGAGCCTGTAGGTTGGATGGCAAGTATGCTAGATTTCCGGGAGATGACGGTGGTGACAAGCTGTGCCTGTTCAAATGAGCAGAAGGAAGGCGACAGCGAGTTGGTTGCTTTACTAAGTGCGTTAAGCAGCTGTGGTGTGACAGGTAATCCTACAGTAGAGAGCAATATTAATTATGATTTTTTACATGAGATCAATGCAAAAAAGATATACCTTGCTGAGGTGCTGGTGATGCGGAAGTAGTTGTTGACTGGCGCCTATCCAAGTCATTTTGCACTTGCAAACGGTGTTGCATCTCGAGCAATGCAACGTTCTTAGCAGCAGCAACATTTGCCAGAAATTGTCCGTGTTGGACAGCAACTCTATCCTGCTCCGCCTGCGGAATAGCACCCGGAAAGAGATGACGCCCAGGGCCGACACCTATAATTGACGAGTGGTAAATACATTTCAATGATAGGTCGTGAAAGTATGAGAACAAAGATAATATACCAAGAAAATCATGCCACATTTCTGAAGCAATAAAGTACTCTTCTATTGCTACAGAAGAGAGTGCATTCGAGTCTGTTGTTGCCTATGCGTAATTGTGTGCGGCAGTTCTGGACGAGTGGCCTGCCTGCAGGTCCACTGTATAATTTCTGCCATGATGTGCAAGCAAATGTTGGATATGATACCGTGAGAATGCAACGGACACATGGCGATAATCTTGAAAGCTCAAACGAGAAGGAAGGAGCAGATGCCAGCGGGCTTGGAAATGCGTGCGGAGAAGGTCGGCTGACATTTTTGCGCCGTTGCGCACAAAGAAGTATGCCATTGTATGAAGCATTTTATGGTTTGAATTTGAGCATTCATAAATGAAGAGGCTAGCGAAATAAATAGAGTTAGACATTGCATGGTAGACTTTTAGAGTGAAATGTAAATACCTTTCTATTGGTCGGATAAATATGATATAGTGGAGGAACAAGCGGACAAGAGGGTGAGGAATGAAACGGGCAATAGCTTGGTCGCGTTGCTTGATATTTCGTGTTTTCTGATATGTAGTTAGAAGCATCAATGTTTGATGTTCGTTTGACCAATACAGGTTGCGTGTTGTGTGTGTTGTGTTTTGAAGTAAGGTGCCTTCTAGCTCTGTGGCCTGAGCTGTTTGGCCATATGTAAGATGCATAAGCATGAACAAATCACGTTGGATTTGTTCAGCTGTTGTAATGAATGATTTGATGGCAGACGGATTGTATGTAGTGCTGTTATTACTTATATGTTGAATATAAGTACGGGATAGGTGTGGTGTGCTGTGTATGTGGTGAAGGATGTGTCCAAATTGATGCCGGAGGTTGTTTTTTGGGTCGGTAAAAAATGAATAATTGATATCACGATTGTTGAAATCGTCGTACAGATGTATGGGTTTGTTGTTGCGGAATTGAAGGAGGTTGTTGAGGTCGATGTTAAAGGTGAGTTTGTTGATGTTTTGCTGTATACTGGTTTTTAAGTTGGTGACTAAGAGACGTAAATCATGTACATGAATGCGCTCGTTTGTTTCGACCATAGCAAGTGACAGATGGTTTGTGTGTGGTGTCTATGTGATTTTGTCAGTGACAAATTCTGACGAGTCAGAGATTGACGCAATCCAGCTGTATTCGGCAATAGCAGCATATGCAGACGACTTGCCATCGATCAAGTAATCTTGGTAATTTGTGGTAAAGCTAAAAAAGAGTTTGTTATGCAAGTGTGGAAGGTTTAATGTAGAATAGAAAAAGCAAAGAACTTACACTATAATTAAGTTTTGGTTTGTATGGCGTGTGTAAATATCGTTAAGTAAAAGTAAGCGGAACCAGTACTTGACTTGGGAGATTAAAGGTGCAATAGAGGTTACGTCTTTAATTGCCCATTAAACTGCAAGGATGAAGCAATGATGAAACGAGCAATAGTATATCCATTGGTTGCGACATCAAAACGTTTTTCTTCTTTCAATAATGCCATCCACAATTTACAGATTTCTGATTCAATCTGTGCGGCGGTGTGTGTTGATAATTGGGCTGGATTGACATTTGTGGACAGTGTTGCGATATTGGTGAGTATGGTAGAAATAGTGGAAGACCAGGTACCCAAAACAAAAGACCAGTGAGGAGAACGACGGATGCGAAGTAAGAAGGTTAATAGATTGGCGCCAGTTTGGGTATACCGTTGGATAGTGGGCCGCTCAAGTTGGTTGAATCCGTGATCAGGGAGTGGTTCGGAGAGTCTAAAGAAAAGCAAATAAGTTAGAGTGGATGACTGAAACAAAGTAGATAGTTTCGACACTTACTTTTTCTGTTTAAGATAACGACGAAGGTATAGTCTTTTTCGTGAATAGAGTTGTGCAAGCGGACAAAAAGCTGCTTATTAACTTTTGCTACAACTTTTAGTACATTTTCCTCTGCATGGATTTTCTTTGTTAAATCGTAGATAGTGACAGGGATGTTTCTTGATGTGCGATTAGGATGTTGTTGCTGGTGTTGGTTGTGTGCTTTAAAGAGAATAGTGAGCAAGTTGACAATGCTATAAATGTAGAATAGCTATCAAAGTAAAAAAAAGTACCTGTTTTCCACTGTTCGACAATCTCATACCACTTTGTGTGAACAAAAAACCATGGGATCAGCTTACAGTCGGTATCAACGTTTGATGTTTGGCCAAAGGCAGGTTCCAGACGAGTAAAAGCATTGGCAATGATTGCATGATTGCTTAATAATGATACATCTGGTGCAGGTACAGTGACAGTTGGTTGCTCAGTTGGTGCAGCTACTGGCAAATCACAGCTTTGACAGTGGCGCTGCATTACTTGAAAGTGGGTAGTTTTGAACCCACAACGGCATTGGACATATCGCTTGGCATCAACAAGAAGTGCAGTTATATTTCCTATAAAGTCATCAGTATTTCAATGTAATATAAAAGGTAAACGTCATAGGAAAGATACATACCGTTATAGTTGGGATACTTGACATTTACTTTTTTCTGGTGTGTTTTGCGAATGTGTCGCTTACGAGCAGATTTTGAAGAAAAATATAAATTACACTCTTCAATTCCACAAAGCACGCCTGAATGCTGTGTGGGTTGCGATGTACCCGGCTCTGTACTGTCGCTTTCAGTACCGCTGTTGTTGCTAGATTCACTTTCTGAACCACTAGATGTTGAGGAATGTGCTGAACGACTAGGGCTATAGTCACTGCTGCTATCAGGTATGTTTGCATCGATGATTGTTTTATGTAGACGGTGGGTAAAGGATGATGTTGATGAAGGCAGAGCTGATTGGCGATGAGATGCCTAGGCAGACTGTGGTGCAGAAGAGATCACAGGAGCAGGACGTCTTTTGAAAACTATGAAATTTAACTCATAGTTAAAAGAAAATAAAAAAGTTATAAATTATTTATAAATTATAATATTCCTTAATTTAATAACTTTAAAAAAGATTTATTTAAATAAAGATATTTTTTTTTAATTTGTAATTTTTAATGTAATTTGTAAACTCTAAAAACATTTACAATCTTCATGAATATGAAAATTTCATAAACTAGCGGAATAGTAATGAGCAAGTCCCTTCTCTAGCCAAGGAATACTTGGACGAAGGCTAGCTTGACAGAATAGAACAATATCATAAATTTACAGTTTACTGTAAAATTTATATATATTGTTTATTCTCCTATGTAGATGTAAAAAATTAGAGATTGTAAAAGAGTAAAATGACTATGGATACATACTTTTGCTTGGAGTACCCAGTTTGCGATTATCTGAAGTGTTTTGAAAGTTTGACGATTGAATTATTTTTAGTAAGTAGAAAATGACAGTGTGAATACTTTTATAAGTTTACCTTGACTGATATCTGAACGTTCTAAAATTGTAATTAACGACTTTTGGGTTGATTGCAATACCGGTTGCTGTGTATGTACAGCACTGGGCTAAGCCCGGAATTTTCCTTTTTCCAAGGCTGAGCGACAAGGAGCGACTAGCGGCTGGTTTGTACGTGTACCAGAGATACCAGAACGAGCATTTCGTACTAGAGAGCTTGATTCTACAACCTTTCTCTTTTTCAATAAAGGAGGGGAAGCAGTCTTAGGAGCTAAAAAAGAAGTGCATTTCTATTTTCAGAGAATGAGATGTAAAACGTAGAACAAAGTGAGAGAGAAACAATAAATACGAGAAGCAGCCTCTTAGGAATCATCCCAGCTAAAATCCAAAGGAAGACTTTCCAAGGAGTTTCTACGTTCCGGACAAGGTGAACAGTTACCCTGGCGCACAGGGGGCAAAGCAATAGCTGGAGAAGCCAACAAGGGAGACGATTGGGCAGCAGGCAAAGCAGGGAAAGGCTCTTGCTGTGGCAGCAAAGGCGAAGGCGAAACCGAGTCCTCAACAGGCAACTGGCTGTTACCAGTGACGAACGACTTTGCAAACGAAGCCTACGAGCAGACCTTTGAGGCGTACGAGTTGGAGGTGTTGGCAGACATCTTTAATTTTTAAAAAAATAGGGTTCTTGAAAAAGCTATTGTTAAATGATTAGTATAAGGGTACTCTCAAGCAACGTGAGTCAACGTCGACACACCCTAGAAATAGTAATAGCGCGTTGTTCGGGAGTCGAATAAAAGTGATACAATGAACACAGGATTTTTTTGTGTAATTTATATCATATCCTTGATAAGGAAATGAAGAGCAAAACTGCCGTGTCGACCCCTTGGTTGACACGGCACTCCCAAAAAGGATATCGTCTCGGATCTTTTATTACACGTTCATGCGATTGAGAAAATATCACTTTGATATTTAATTATCTATCAAGCAATACTCGCGAGGGTCAAGTATACCATTTTACATAACATTAGATATACCAACTTGTTGTTTCGACGGAACCGATAACATAGTTCTACATATCATGAAATGATAAGAACTTTACCGATACGAAAATATCTTTTATATATGCAGCGACTTTGAGTAATACTTCTTGTTTTGTTCCACTCAACTTTTATTCGCACTTTTTATATCCTTCATCCTACCTTCTGTCTATTATTATGGATTCCCAGCAAGAAATCGTCCACAGAAGAACGATCATCAGCATCCTACTTCTTTTGATTGAAGGCTACGTCTTTTTTTTCTTGCGAATAATGACGACGACGATATCAATCAACTCTCCATGATCAACACTGTTTTGCCAATGTACCGAACCATTTTTTCTCTTGATCATATCCTTTCAGCTGTATCATCGCCGCTACATTTCCGTGTTATGCAACGCGTCAATCGTTTTAAAAATACGACATACTGGGAAGTTACGCATCCAGCTCTTCCAGACACAGATGGACCAGGTAGATTCAAATCGCATTATCATATGAAACCAGCCACTTTCAATGCCCTCGTAAATATGTTGTGGCAACATCGATTGTATCAATTTACGGCACAAAACGCCACACCTGTGTTCATCCAAGTCGGCCTGATAATCTGGAGATATGCCAATGCTCATGTCAGTTACCGTATGGCCGAAATTTTGCTTGGTACATCGCATGGATCCTACAGAAATTTTACCAAGCGATTTTTGGAGGCAATGGCCGACTGTCAAGATGGTATAATCCGATGGCCGACCGGAAATGAAGCTATCAAGGCAACCGTTGAAGGGTTTCAATATGGAGAGCTTGGCCCAACGTTTGAAGTCAGACCTACTCACCTCCCAAAAATGTACTCGGTGCTTTGGAAGGGAAGCTCGTTCCAATCTTCAAACCAGGTGACAGTGGCGATCGCTTTGTCGACAGAAAAAACAACTACTCGTTGAATATGGTTGCCATTTGTGATTCAGAAAAGCGATTCACCTACATCCATGCAGGGCAGAGCGGTAAGGCATGACATGTTAATGTAATTATTTTAGTTGCTTTCTTGGCTAATATATACGACTTTAATACTATAGGCCGAAATCACGATTCAAGAGCCTTTCAAGCTACTGCTTTTTATGACGAACTTCTTGCTAACTCAGAATCCGTGTGCCCAAATGGAACATTTATACTTAGAGGTAAAGAACAAATTGTTTAGCATAGACCATTGTTGAAATCACGGTACATATTTCTGACATTCCATTTTTTGTTCGTAGATTCGGCATACCCTTTGCTCCCGTGGTTGATAACACCATTTCCTGATGCTCAAGCACCCCGCCACAGTGACAACGCGCATTTTAATTATATTCATTCGAGAATGCGTAACGTTATTGAACGGGCATTTGGCCAATTGGTGTGCAGATGGCGTTTTCTACGTAACGAGCTGTATTTGCTGGATGTAGAATCAATGACGATGACGATTGTTGCTTGCTGTATTCTGCATAATTTATGCATTGATCACGACGATCTTCATGCCGAAAGCACATTTGTACCTAATCCGATAACCGATGATTTGCTTCTAGAGCCACTCGAAGTTTCTGACTCTATCAATGACAGAGGTCATGGTGCGCGCCGTACCGCTACGCAACTGCGAAATGAAGGTGTGCGGAAACGTAATGAACTAGTACAGTACTTGTACGAGAATCGGCGTAGCGATCGTGAGAGCTTCCGTCAATATAATCGCCATTATAGACGCAGATAGAAAATAAATATGTCTTCATAACTAGTTATCTTTTGAGGCACTTGAATATAGAAAAAAACCCCGAAGGAAAAAAAACTTTATTGAATTTAAAATAAAAAATCAAACAAAAAAGATTCTACATCTTGTCAATAAGTTGCTTCATTAAATCTAAGAAGCTCTGTTGTGTGTGTTGCTGTTGCTGGTGGCGCCTTTCTTGAGCTTCAAGGATTTCCTTATGTTGCTGATCGAGTAGCTCAATTAGCTGTGATCTTGCTTCCTCGCTCTGCTGGTTGGCAGCATCGATCCGCTCAAGCACATCTTCATGCCGCAATTCTGCAGGAGTCAATCGTCGACCTCTTGCGGATGGCTGCAGCATGCTGTCGGTTGCCATTTGTGTATCGGCGCGACGACGAATGCCTCGAAAAGAATCGAACTGGAACTCAGGATTGAACCTCGGGTCATCCTTCAGCAACACATGCATGTCATCGTATAAATACCAGTCGTCTATGTCACCGGACCCTCCAGTCTGCCGATGGCGTTCGGTAAAGCATGAATGGTAACGACTGCACATTCTTTCCCACTTGGTTTTGATGGCGCACTTAGTTCGTACATTACCGAAAGTTTCGACAGTACTGTTATCATTTGTAAAGTCTGAAGCTGATGGATTTGTTGCTGTTGCTGCTGATGATGATGATGTCGCTTGATCGTCGCTCGAAATACTGCTCGGCTCGACGACAAGGGTCGAAGGTGCTGACTGCTGCTCGTCCAAAGACTGTTCGCTTTCTTAAGTGCCATCAGTAACAATTGATGTTTGAGGTGTACACTCTTTCTTGAAATCTTCAATGATTGCATCCCATGTGCGGCCACAATGATTGTTGTCTCTTGGATGCGTAAGCTCATCATAATGCTTAGAGACTGCGGTTAGCAACGCCCTTTCTTCAGCCTCAATACAGTGTTCAGGGGAGCTTTGTGTCGGGACGGAAGATTGAGCTGCGGTGGTGTCATTGTTGCTTTCGTTGCTTTGTATGCTGCTGTTGGACTGGGTATTAGCTTAGACAACAGGAGTGCTGCTTCGATTGTCGCTACTATTACTATGACCACCACGACCGCCACGACTTCCAGAGCCACTGCCACGACCTACGCTACCAGGATTAATGATAACAATTGAGAGTTCATGAGGTGTTTGTTCTTGGGATGACATTTTGAAAAAAAAAGTTAATTACTCATCTTCCTACTGAACGTACCTTACTTTTATATATACCCGAATCGCTTGCAGGAGAATTACAGACAGTTTTCATAAGCTGTTAGGAGGATTGCAAACGCAAATCATAGTATCTTCACCTTCATGATAGAATCTTCACCTATCTCCATCATGCAATAATAGACTATCTGCCGCTTTTTTTGCAACTGGTGTTCTAGTTCTCTATCAATACTCACAGTTACATCTATCATGCTGCCGGATACAGCCATAACTGTCAGTTGTACATACATTGGCAAAGAAATCAGAACCCTTTTTGAAGTATAATTGATGGTCATATCTAGGGGAAACTCGCATCAATTTTCACTTAATATCCGCTATCATTACCCCTTATAGCATCTGTGATCTCTCAAGCAAATGGGTCGACACGCGCACATTTGGAATTAGCCATGGTTTCACAGTGGGATACAATTTTTTTTTATTTCTTCCGAATTTCCATTCTAAGAATTGTGTGTCGACGTTGACTCACATTGCTTGAGAGTACCCTTACTGTTGAATATTAGGACCTGTATCCCAAAATGGCAAGAGCTGTCACATAATGTCTTTGACTACCTTATATAGTATATAGGTTTTTTTTTCTTAAGAAAACTTTATTCTCAGAGCTATTACTAGCTAATGAGATGTACTACTGAGCGGGTGACTGTAAGAATTTACCCGGTGGCTTGGTGGCGGGTGACCGTAAGAATTTACCCAGTGTGACTGCTTCTCCTCAAAAAGTGACTGTTTTTCCTCGACTACCATATATAGAAAGGCAGGTGTGAAAGTGGTTAAGGCATCAGCTTTAGAAACAGGAGATCAAGGATTCCAATCCCTCAGCAGTCAATAAGTATAAACCTCATTTCTGACTTACCTAAATGTTTCTAGAGTGTGGGAAAAAAAATTACATATAGAGTCACATATAGACAATACTCTCAGCTAAAGAAATAGGTCATATTTGAAAAAAAATTTGTTACTTATTTTTATATTACTATAAACATATATAAGATAGAAATAATAGAGTGATATTTATATAAGAGTAAAATATAGAATAGATAAAATAGAAAAGGGTTTGCAAGGTAGTGATACCCCGAGAACTATCCCTCCAATAAAATCTGAACAACATCCACCTGCCTCGCTTCGCTCGGCTGAATGAGCCCCTTCGCTGCGCTCCGGGTCATTCAACGGATTGGATGTTTCCTGGGGGTTCCCCCCAGACCCCCAAGGTGGGGGGTTCCCCCCCACACCCCCTTCTAAACCCTAACCAAAGCTCGCTTCGCGAGCTTATTTATTGCTATGACTACATATAACCCTAAACGTTATCATTATTGCTATGACACGAAACCCTACTACACGTTGGTTTGTCAAATTAAAAGGGACGACAGAGGAACTTTTGACTGGTATTCACTGTTAATGCGAGGATAACTTATTTGTTGCTATCGACAGCTCTTACATATTTTTGAAAGTTCATCAATGTGTCCGCTTTCATTTGAACATCATGGTAAATTATTGCTGCTTGTCGTAATTAGCTGAAAGGTGACGGCAGCTTCGCGTAGTTCTATATCTTATTGTTTCGCGTCAGATCTACTTACGAAAGATACCGTGAAGAGGTAAGAATATTCTATTGCACGTTAAATGATAATAAGTGAAAATAAGAGTTTAGAAGCAAAAAGAAAAAGAGCAGAAAAGGGCTTAAGGTGATGGAGGTGGAAATGCAGTGATTGTTGTTGTGGGAGAGGTTGGTGGTGAATTTTCGGCTTGTTCAGGAACAGAGGCCGGCGGATGCAAGAGAACTTCTTGGTAGACGATGTTGGTGGTTTGTGGTGGTCCAGACCCTGAGAGATCGATGGCAACACAAGATTGTTAGGGTCAGTTGCCTGAGATAGCGCAACATATAGTTGGCCATGAGCAAAGACATCTTCTGCAAGGCGGACACCGACATATTGCAGGGTTTGCCCTTGCGCTTTGTGGATGGTCATAGCAAAGGCAGGGCGGACAGGGAATTGGCGGCGGCAGAGGATGAAGGGATAATCTCCTTCCATTGTACACATATTGATACGTGGAAGGAAAAATTCCGGGCCACGATGCCCTTGGTCAATTCTTTTCACGGCAATACACCGATCAAGAAGCCTTGTCACGAACAATTTTGTGCCATTGCACAGGCCGGCGTCGGGATCCAAGTTGCACATGAGCACTACAGGCATGCCAGGCTTGAGCTGTAACGTATGGCTAGGTATACCATTAGCGCTGAGACTGTTTAAAAACTCGACGGGATAGTTGACCACTGCTGCTTCTGGGTCATCAGCGTCTATGATACGGTCATTGGCAGCATAATCGCGCCCTTCACCTGGAAAAATACCGTAGGCTGCCTCGTTTATCGCATCGACGTCGACGTTTTTTGCTGCCAATATGGCGCGAGCGTTGAAATCTTCAGGTTGCGGCTGTGGATTGCGTATGTTGGGATATATGGCGTCAATAAGACCCATGGTGTCTGCTGCATCCATACGCCATTCCTGAGAAATTTCTACGCTTTCTGTATATGGAGCACGTCCATCGCCAATGGCAAGAAGTGTCTCAGCAAATGCGGGAGCAGCAGGACCGGCGTGACGTACACGCATGTTGATGGTCAAATGCAATACTTGAACATCACTCCAAAAAAAGCAGAACGGATGCAATCACCAACAATTTCGGACCGAGTCCCTTTCTTGACGACGGGCAGCAACTGGCGAAAATCACCACCAAAAACGACAACTTTTCCACTAAAAGCAACATTGCTCAGGCGAGGGTCAACGGCACCCATGACATCACGAAGTGATCTGTCAACAGCCTCAAAATTCCATTTGCTGCACATAACAGCTTCATCCCAGATGATAAGAGAGGTACTCTGTATCAAGTGGGCATGAGGACCACCGAGACGAATATTGCAGGAAGTGGACGCGTCTGCATTTAACGGAATCTTGAAGCGGCTATGTGCCGTACGTCCGCCGGAAAGCAGGATTGCAGCAATGCCGGAAGAAGCAACAGGCAGTGCAATCATGTCGCGGGAGCGCGTATGGCTCAGAAGCGTCTTGAACAGCTGAGACTTGCCAGTTCCTCCAGGTCCATTCACGAAAAAAACGCGTGGGCTATAATCGTCGTCAGGTCGGCTGATGGCAGTGGAGATGGTGTCAAAGGCGTGTCGTTGATCGTCGTTTAATGTTGGCAACAGCGTCTGAAGAAGATGACGCTGCTCTTCCTGATCGTACTCGCGCCGTTCGACAATCTCGAGTGCTTCCAAAGGAGGCAACAGATCAAGTTCGGTGACAAACTCTTGAGGGAGAGAGGGGAATTCTGACAGACGATGACCGGTTGCTTGTAAACGTGACTCGATGTCACCAAGTGCTCTTTGGTAAACCTGGTCTAGTTGATCGGGTGTCATCTCGGCCTCATTTGGCATAGAGAGCGACCTGCGCATCTCAAAAAGTAGTCGTCGGCCATTCGATCGCGATAGGTGTTCCATAAGGACAGCGGATCAGCAGGCGAGCAACTGGTAAGTATGCACACAAAAAGTGCGCGGATTGCGGATGCAGATGGTGCTACTGCTGATGCTTCTTCTAAGCAACGATTCCATTCATCGTCTGACTCTAGAAGACCACGTGCTAACGCTGCTTGCTGGAATGTTGGATGGTTCACGCCATCGCTGTCTCGTTTGAGATCGTCAAAGCTTCTTGGTCCAGCCACAGAAAGCAAAAGAAGACGAAGACAGTACAACTCCATATCGGACAGAGAGGCAGAGTAGATGCGCGTCACTACATTCTTAAAAGGGGGATTGGAGCGGCGGTCCCATCGACGCTCTCGGGCATTCCAAGTGTAATGACAGGGAATCTGCGGATACTTGAATTGCTGGGCGGATTCGTCCCGACGACAAAGAGCAAAAAAGCCCAAAAGCCTGGTACCCTCCCTTGCAGCCTCGCGAGCAGCTGCCAATTGCTCTGGTGTCATAGTGTCGCGGAAACGCACCAATTGTTGTTCTGGCAGGTGAATGTCGAGACGTACAACCATGGGATCATGCATGTGCACACGAAACTCTAAAGCTCGCCATACTGCCTCACAGGGTCCAATATATCGCGCGTTCTGATAATCAGTGACTTCATTGGTCTGCTCAGCAGCTGGGTCGGTAGGTGTAGTGGTTGTGGTGGTGGAATTGGCTGTGGCGGTGGTAGTAGTGGGAGGAGTAGAACGGGTTGTTTCCAACTGCGCTCTGTCGGATCCTTTGGTGATGTACTTGCAAAGGTATTTGATTGCCCGAGCAGAGGTACAGATCTCGACGTTGATATGTGCGTTGTACTTGTGACAGAGGTAGGGGTTATACGGGACGACGTGTTGGTTGGTAGCGGTGAAACCCGATCGCTCAAAAACGTGCTGACGTTGGGGATTGAAAACCCTTTTATATAGAGGGTAACCGTCACGATTTACGCGAGTCTCGTTGTTGTACGGCTTTGGATAGCCCTGGGAGCATCGACCATTCTGCATACAGACGGCATTGGGGTTATCGTTGCCACAGGGACCGTGTATCATGCTTGATGTTACTGTGCGGAACAGCTGCGGCTGTCTCACAGGGTCTGGTAACTCAGCTGATACAAATCGGTCATAGTCAGTTGGCGTGTGAGGGCGGTCTTGCTCGTTCAGGATCAACAGAATGTGGACATGAGGTAAACCTCGCTTCTGGAATTCGACAGTGGCGACATAGCCCTCAACACGACCAAAGCACTTGGATTCCTTGACATGCTTGAGCAACTCGGTAATCTTCAAATGGAATACGCGGGAACAGATGTCGGGACGATCATACGCCTTTTGCCCAGGATGGAGCTCAGCAAGAATCTCTGGCCATTTGGGATTGCACGTAAACGTGATGAATAGCGTTGGTGTTCCTCTTTGGCGAATAATTGCGAGGCCATCTTGAAGCATTTGCTTCATATACCGCGGACCACCCGTAAACGACGACGGCAAAATCACAGCACGACCGACTTGGCGCGGATCTACACCATTACCGATACCACCATACAGTTCGGAACGCAAAGTGTCTTGATTCAACGAAATGAAAAGCAGGCGAGATGCTTCAATTCTTGCATAATTGTCGACAACCAATTGCTGGAACAATCGACCAAAATGATGATCGAAAGTCTCATTGTCGCCACCGCGAACCATGAGCATATATGCGCAATAGTCGAGCAATGTCACTGTATGCATATTACCATCCACTCCTTCACACCGCATGCCCGCGAACCAACCATGGTCACCAAATAGATACATGAGGACATAATGAAGCGGAAGATAGGATGAGTGAAGGGAGCTAACGTACTGCAAACCTCGGGTACGGTCATGGATGACGATGTCGTGTGGTGTGGTTGACCCATCCACCCTATTTTCCACAACCATTGCTGCGACCTCTGGATATGTTTGTTGATCGTAGCGGCGTCCCAGATCCGATGCGCCACGAATGACGACGCTTAGTGATCCAATTGGACGATCACCAAGGCGTTGGGCGGCAGATGTCAGAGTGCGTGCAAACGGATTGTGTTGGGTCATGACAGTTTGGATACGATCGATGATACCCTGGTCGAGGCCCGAAAACAATGTCGTCCTGCGTGCCACTTGTTCTTGGGTATCAGCGAAATAGATTTGGGCAAATTTGGACTGTGCGTGATCCTCGGCCCGCAAGGATCCAACTTGATGGTATAGTGTACCATTGATGCGATACGTCGACACACCATTTCTGCCGTCTGCCAAGTTGCGGTCGTAGTTTGCTTTGATGGATGCAAAAGCAAACATGTTGTTGTAGGCTCGGATATTGGTGTGGAAATTGAGAGCAACTTCATTATCACGACTGTGATCCGTCACCAATTCACGAAGGTCGGCGGGTAATGGGCGGGGTGAAGGGAAGCGAAAGTTGCCATAATTACAGCACATGCCAAACTGAGGACGCGAAACAGAAGAACGGGAGACTCTTTCATCCACCCACATGAGTGCATGGCAAAAGGAACATGCCCTATCCATGCGTGGCAAAACATGGCGGTGATACGAATCGCCTGGTGTGTAGTTGATGCTAGGACCAAAAACATACTCAGGCAGGAAGGGAACATGGCATGCGATCTGAAACTGGGCGCCGTGTTCAGACTCGACATTACGCGCGTTAAAGGGGCAGGAATGGTGGGTTGAGTGCTGGTGGGTGGGTGATCCACAACTGGGGCAAACGCGTGTCGGTTGTGGTGGAAGAGGATTAGTGTTCTCTTCAGCATCAGAGTCCTCATCTTCAACAGCAGCATCGGAAGCAGTATCTTCATCAGTAATAACAGAGGCATTTTCGTCTACAATAGTAGGTATAGCAACATTTTCTTGAGCTACTATGCCCCAGACTCAGCAAACTATGTTCTATACAGAGAAGTTTTTTTTCGTCGTTTGGTATGTACCTTGCGTCGTTGCTGTTTGCACACTTTCAGTGTCCACAACAAATGCCACTTGACTCTGGTTAGCTGTAAATTGCTCGGTTTGCTCGGTAGCCTATAATAGCAGGCTTATATTTCAATACAACTTATTCACGTAACTCAAAGTGATAATCAGTAAACGTACATTCTCCTCCTCAGTTCTACGCCGAATATTACGCGGATTCAAACGACATCCTAAAAAGGTGGTGCGTTGATGACTGGTTGATCCACAAACACATGTGCGAATGGTGGGCTGTTGCTGCTCCACATGAGAAGTCAAATAAGAAGTTAATATGTATTCAATCGGTTTAAGAATGCAATCTCCAGGAATCTCGGTGAATGCTCGCGATTTCAAAAGAAGCAGACGGTTATATTTTCAGCATGAAAGACACACCTCTTGGGAACTCATTTTAACAGAAAAAAACTCTTTGAGAATAAGAAAGGTGGAAGCTGAACAGCATTCAGGAACACGTTGAAAAAAAGCTGGTGGCTGGCTCATGGATTTCCTTTTTTAGAGTTACTGCGGAGTTGTAAGTTGTAAGTACTGATTCATTTTAATAATAGATACAAGAAAGAGCTGCATAACAAACATCAAGCACATCACATCACACAACAACAAGAGCTCTACTACAGCAGCCTCGCAATTACTACAACATTCTGGCACTTTCCATAAAGTCAAGGACACAGCGATCCAATAACTACGCAGCAACAACTCTACACACTTCTGGCACCTTCCAAATTGCCAAGGAATAGCTAATAATAGCATCATTCCTAGACTTTCCATTTGATTCCACATCCATAACCATTGGATGCGAGTACTTTCCACAACCTTCGAGCATCATCTTTGATGTTCAATTATTATAGATGTATTGAATTATTTTGAAAGATATAAATACCCCCTCATTTTATTTGAATAAAGACATTGAATTTCTACCTCCCACTTTTGACTTAACTTTTCAAGTGTTGTTTTCAATCACTCAAGACCTAAACACGGCTTGTTTTATCTCACATATTGTTTATTGCTCATAAGAGCATCCCCAGCGGTTGTGCCAAATCCCATCCTAAATTTGGAGTCAGTTATCATAGGGGGACCATAGAATTCACATAACGGATTGCTTCATCTAGACTCTTTGGGTTGTATCGCGAAACTTCCTTTGCGACATCTAGTCTAGCATGGACATTGAAGAAATAAAGCTTGAGTTCTTCTGTCATACCTGATTAGACCCGTGTCAGGGCTAACTTGAGTCATGAACCAAATGTCACTATGCTTTCTTTGTTTTGCTTCAGGTTTGGCAAATCTGACAAAGCAATTACTACGGCTTCTTCGCCTCCGCCAAAGTAGTTTGTGAATGCTTGCTTGATACTCACATATGTTTGTTTTTCGGTTACGATAAGTCCATCCCACCAATAGACTACTTGGCCTTACATTGACACCATGAATTCTTTTCGCTCGTCCTCGTCATCCCAACCATAGTATTCGCTAGCCTTTTCAAAGGTAAGCATCCATGAAAAAGGGTCTTCAGTTGCTTGGCCTTTGAAAACTGGAACATCTATTCTTCTTTTGGTCTTTCAGGCTACTGTCTCGTTCTGTCGAGCCACACGTACTACCATTTGACGATTACCTGATGAGCCGTTGCTATCTCTTGTTGTGTCATCATGCTCTGTTGCTGCATCGTCGCTGGGTGTTTCGAAGCGATCATCCGGCTCGCTTGATAATTCAATAACCATCGCTGTTGGCCTATTCGATTGTGCCGGTTGCTGATGTTGATCGCCTTGTGATGAACTGGCTGCCAATTGATTCGTACTTCTTTCTGTGCATTGCTGCAGTACGAGTGTTAAGCTTTCTATTGCTGAAATGAGGGGTTGCTCTGCTGTTGCATGTGTTTCTCCTTGCGAGGTTACAGATGCAGCTCCTGTGTTCGTGTTTCTCCACTCCTCAATTCGACTGAAAAGTTGCTGTTGATTTTCCTGCCGGCGAAGTTCTTGTTGCTCCAAAGCAGTTAGTAAACTGTGGATTTGTGTTGTTACTTGTTGATTTCCAAGTGTTGGCGACTGGTGGGTGAGGTTCTCATACATAGTATGCATGTGCCGAGTTAGTTGTTCAATTTCGGCTTGATGTCGTCGCTCTTGCTCGACGAGTGCTTCGTCTCGTGCTGCTTGCCACTCACATTGATGTTCCAGTTCTCGCTCTTGCTGATGGAGAAGTTGTTGCTGCATTCTTTCTATCTCGCGGCGATAATTCAATTCACTTTGAAGAAATTGGAATTGCTATTCAGGTGACAGGAGGAGTTGTTGTGGAAGCTGCTGTTGCTGATAACCTGGCGGCAAGTTCTGTTCGAGCAACTTAGGATTGTTGTCTTGGTTGCTTTGATCAGTCTGATCCGTAGGACGATTATGTGGAAACATCGTAGTTTTTTGCTTCTCTACCACATATAAGAGTCCAGTGTAACAACTGACTTTTATTGAATTGGGGGATATTAATATATATACTAAGTTATAGAATAGGGGGATGTGACTACGACTATTACACAAAGGTAGGATATAAGGCTAGTACGTTAGGACACTGTTCATGAGGACACTTGTAGACAAGTGTTTGGAATAACTACCGTTATTCTAGGGTTTCGACTACCGTCTCAATGACCAGCTACGTCTTCAAAAAAATCAAAGATTTTTTCTCAGACCACCCCCTTTTATAATGATCATTATTTTTTATTTAGAAATAAAATTTAAAAATTAAATTATATTTTAAAAATAAAAATCATTATAATCAATAAATTATTAAACAGTCTTCTTAGACCACTTCACCAACGCAAAGATTTTAAAAAATTAAGTATACATATCTGCTATTGCTGTAGCTCGGGAAAACGTTTAGCCGTTGGGAAAACTAATTACCTGTCTATTTCTTTTTTAGGAAGTCACGTGATCTAAGCCACTTACCAAGCCACCAAGCCACCAAGCCACCGGGTAAATTCTTACAGTCACCCCTTGGGGTTTAGTAAGTGGCTTAGATCACGTGACTTCCTAAAAAAGAATTAGACGGGTAATTGGTTTTCCTGACGGCTAAACATTTTCCCGGGCTACAGCAATAGGAGACATACACCCCCATTCACTATGGATGCTCAAAAAGGCAAAGATGGCACTGTACCACCCAGAAAATGCGCTATGATTAGCTAAAGATGAATAAATAATAACAGTAAAATAAATAATAAATTATATTTAAGGAAAGTTGTTGTTGTTTTAATTACCCCATGAAAGGCTTGCCTCCCCCTGCAACCTTCCATCTCTAAATCTCATTGTCAAGTTAGGCTGCGTCCAGGTATTCCTTGCCTAAAGGAGGGGTGCTCATTACCATTCCGCTACTTTCAATTATTAAAATTATTTATGTTTTATTTTACAAATTTTTGTTCATAATGAATAATATGTTTTTGGAATTTATTTTTTAAAATGATAAAAATATTTAATAACTTTTTAAAAACTAAATAACTATAAATTATGTATTATATAATAATATATATTTAAACATTTTTTAAAGTATCTAAAACATAAATAAGAATTATAAAATTTTCATATTAAATTTCTAATTATATTTTTTTTTCTATATATAATTTAATATAATATTTTATTGTAATTGTTTATTCATCAAAGTCTCTATATTGCACGAAAAATAAAGTTATAGCCTAAAAACTTACCTACAGCTGTCTTATGCATCTGCCTTTTGGCTGGATGGGGGGCCTTTTTCAGGGGTCTGGCTCATGTGACATAGAAAAGTGATTAATTTTTGTCAAGTCATTTCTGCATGAAAGAAGGATGTTGGTTCAATGATGTTGGCAGCATATATCAAGAGTTAAGCATACAGTAAGAGAGAGATGAAATGATAATGAGTGAGACATAGGAAATAAGTAGGTGAACTTACATAAAAAAAACAGCAGGAAATAGAAAGAGCATAAAGATAATGGGAAGAGCATAATAAAGACAATAGGAAGAGCATAATGACAATGAGAAGAACATAAAGGATAATGGGAAGAACATAAAGAATTACAAGCAGAAAAGTAGAAAAAGAGAGCATAGTGGAATTTAGTCATAAGAGAAGTACAGGTCTTCACAACGACGAGACTTCTTCCGGAGCCAACACCAAAAGCCTCCACCACGAACCGAACTTGCCAATGTTGATGATGCGCTCTTGTTGACCAGTAGCTTGAACTTGGATATCCAATGCTTCCAAGAGACTTATCTCTGGAAGATGTACCTCCAACGTACCGGTTCCTGAGCGCCTTAATCTGATATTGGCAGCATCATTCTTACTGGTGTTCATATAAATGGACGTGGAAAAGTTCGTTGTATATAGAGAGGATAACCGTGAGAAGTCAACAGTAGGGTACGGAGTGATTACAGGCTTAAACAATTTTAAGTACACTGCTCCTGTACGCTTGTTCAAACTTGTAATTTCAGCCAAGACATCTTGACACCCACTGCTCTTTCTGATCCTAAAGAGACCGCTGACGCCTCGCTTAAGAGTCACCTTGTGCTCATTGTTGTCGACGTTTTCACGGTTAGCTCCGCAGTACAACTTGCGGAAACTGTCGTTTGCTCGTACAAAATCAATGATCTTGTTGCTGGCATGAACAAGTCGACCGGACGCGACATGGGGAAAATAGCCTCCATTGACAATGCAACGAAACATTGTATACCATCCAAAGGAAACAAGTAGGTCTCGCGAAGGGTTGTGGCGGTTGGTGTGGAAGATGTGTTCTCGGAGGAATTTGTTGAACTGTTCGCCTTTTTCTGATTCAAAATGAATAGCAGTGGCGAAACGTTCGATATCCTCCACGATGTGATGTAAGATGTATAGCTTGGGCTTGTTACCCATCTTACTGTTGGCGGTCATATTTCCTTGCGCAATAAGGAAATTGTCGACAACACCAATCATAGCCGTCAATTCCTCCGTCTTCTTGTTCAGCAGCAGCTTGTACATAGAGAACTTTGTTTCTATCTTGGATATAAATAATAGCGACATGACCTCTCCGTGTACACGGAAGCAGTCAAAGAACGCCCAGAGACCCTCCATTTTCTCCTCGCTTTTTGCTGACCAACTATGATGGAGGAGATCGTTGAGGATGACGGCTGCTTGCTGGCTAATAACCTTGTAATCGCGACCGACAAAGGAACGGCGAAGACGCAGACTACTGCTGAGCATGCGACGAAAGGCTTTCGAGTCGTAGCTGTGGCACTTGAGCTCGTCGCTGTCAAGATAATTGCAAAATTCAAGCAAGAGATATTTAGTGACTCACAGCATCGTGGTGTGCAGTATCTCTACTAGGCAGTCTTTCGTAATGTCAAACGCCTCGAGCTTGCCCAACGCCTCCCCACTAGTCATTTTATATCCTACAGCAGTAGGATTCATTGTAAATGTGTCATTTGGCAATCGCACCGGATCCTCCAGATCAAGACCCATTGACAGCATTGCAACGTCAGTAATATTGCGAGGTGGAGCTACCCAGTGCTCATCACATCGTTTATAGTAGTAGCACTTGCGACAAGGGAAAGTTGAAGCAAGGCCTTTGCTACACAAGAGTTCGGCGTGCCGTAGATTGTCGGCCGAAATAAAGCACAGCGGCGCCACCACCAACACGTCCTGATTGCTAGCAGCATCGAACATCACCACACCCTTTTTAAGCTCGCACAAGTCCTAGAATCATTTTCGGCGTAGCAACGAAGTCGCCACAGCGAAAATGAGTGACCCCGATGACCCTGACATTTCAATTCAAGTGGCGGCAAATGACCCCGGCCTGACCCCGGCCTGACCCCAGGATTTAGCCAATCAAATTACCAGAACGTGATGAGTAAGACAGCAAAATAGCAGAAGAGCCAGCTCCACTTCTTTTATTACTTACTCTTCAACACAATCGTTTACTACCGCTTTTTATTCTATACATATTAAAGCAAGAGCCGTTGCAAAAAAAGGTATTTAGTTTCTGGGATGTTAATTGCTAGAGGAGCAGTGGCATTGGGATGGCGAATGGTTTACTCTCTTTTGCTAGTAGCAATTGCTGAAACTATTAGCCATTTGACGAGGACAGCAACGTACTCCAGTAGCAATAGCAGCACTACAGCAGCAACTGTTACAACAAACGGAAGCTACGGCACCCGATAATAATAACGGGCAAAGTTTATTACAATACCATTGACTTGCCTGCATCACAGCATGACCACAACATAAAGCAGCAAACCTTGCACCAGCCTGCACAATACAGGCCGCTTTTCTTTTTTACGGTATACGAGGTTGCGAATAACAAGGTGAAAACGTCGAGTATATGCCATTAACTTTCTACAAGGGGCATCAGCCATAGCGGCACGTGTTTATTTCTTTCTTTGTATCAGGCAAACTGGCAGACAAAAAAAGAAGCTATCCCCGCACGACGATATCTCGCCATCCAGTACTCCAAAAAACGAACTATTTACTGTAGTAGAATAAGGACGAGCTGACGGGCGTGACGATATTGGTCTGGTGTCTCTACCATGTCTTTACGACGAGCAAAAGCTAGGAACGGTACGCGTGCATTTTACTGTGGATCATATACATATACACCAAAGTCAGCTAAAAAGGAGCGATCCCCGCACGACGATATCTCACCATCCAGTACTCAAAAAAACGAACCGTTTAGTGTGATAGAATAAGGAAGAGCAGACAAACGTGGCGACGGTGGTCTGGTGTCTCTGCCATGTCGTATCGACGAGCAATAGCCAGGAACGCTACACGTGCACTTTTATTGTGGATCATATATATATATATACACCAAAGTCAGCTAAAAAAGGAGCGATTCACACACGACGATATCTCACCATCCAGTACTCAAAAAACGAACCGTTTAGTGTGATAGAATAAGGAAGAGCAGACAAACGTGGCGACGGTGGTCTGGTGTCTCTGCCATGTCGTATCGACGAGCAACATCTAGGAGCGGTACGCATGCACTTTACAGTGGATCATATACATATACACCAAAGTCAGCCAAAAAGGAGCGATTTACCGCATGACGATATCTCACCATCCAGTACTCCAAACAACGAACCGCTTAATGTGCCAGAATCAGGACGAGCAGACGAACGTGACGATATTGATATGGTGGCTCTCCCATACCATGTCGACGAGCGACAACCAGGAACGCTGCACGTACACTTATAGTGTATGCTATATATATATATATACACCAAAGTCAGCTATAAAAAGGAGCTATTCCCACACGACAATATCTCGCCATCCAGTACTCCAAAAAACGAACCGCTTACTGAAGTAGAATGAGAACGAGCTGACGAACGTGAATCTGGTGGTCTGGTGTCTCTACCATGTCGTATCGACGAGCAACAGCGGTGAAAAGAACGTGCGGATTATATGTAAGAGGTGCTTCAAGCAAGTTATTAGTGCGACAAGGATCCAGACATAGCAATATCCCGTTGTTTTATAGATGCGGATGGGAAGCATATAATGCAGATAATCGTAGCAAAGCTGGTTTTCTCTGATAGTTCTGTGGTGGTGACGCTTATGTGCAGGTAAGGACGTAATAGAGAGTGTATAGTATTAGCATGTTATAATAAATTGGTATTTTATGAAATGAGATTCTGTTGTCGTGCATTGTGCAAATGGTGCTCTATACTCTTTAAGCTTTTAAATTCACTAATGGATGTGGCATCTGCGGTTATGATGCATGTTTGTATATTATATTCCAATCTGTGGACGTTCCTGGAGCATACACCCGGTATATACAGCGTTGCTGCTGCAAATTGCCTTTGAAGGCTCAATAATAACGAGTGACCCCGATGACCCCGAGATTTCAGTTCATGTGGCGACGGACGACCCTGGCCTGACCCCGGGTTTTGGCCAATCAAATTACCAGAACGTGATGAGCAAGACAGCAAAATAGCAGAAGAGCCAGCTCCACTTTATTTTTTTTTGTTCCATAACACACTCGTTTACTGCCATCTTTATTCGAAACATATTGAAGCAAGTGCGCTTGCAAAAAAAGGGTATTGAGTCTTGAGATGTCAAGTTGTTAAAAAAAAAGTGGCATTGTGATGGCGAATGATCTAATCTCTTTTACTACTAGTAATTGTGAAACTATAGCCACTTGACGAGGGCGGCAACCTACTCCAGCAGCAACAGCAGCACCACAGCAACAGGCATTACAACCAACGGAAGCTACGGCACCCGATAATTATAACGGTCAAACTTAATTACAATGGCGTTGACTTGCATACATCACAGCATGACTACAACATCAAGGTAGTAAAACTTGCACAAGTCTTTAGAGGACAGATCACTTCTTTTCTTACGTTAAACGAGGACGTGAGTAACGAAATAACAACGTCGATTATGTTGCATTAGGTTTTGTTCAAGTAGCATCAGCCACGGCAGTGCGTGTTTATTTCCTTTTTTTTTAATCAGGCAAATTGGCAGATAAAAGCACCAGCTATTCCCGCACGGCTGTATCTCACCATCCAGTCACTGGGCTTGCAGGGGAATATCAAGGGGTAGAAAAGAGCTTGATATTACCTTGATATACAGCTTTTCTATAAAATATAAAGGTGTTTTCAAACACCTTGATATTTAGCTTTTCGAGTAAATATCAAGGTCTTTTTACACCTTGATATTTTTATGCGCATGTAGTCCCCCAAGCTCATAATTTGATTACATCATGCATGTAGATGTCTATAACGGTCTTACTATACATTGCATTTGGACCGGGTGCCTTCTGTACTAGGTTCGTAAAAAGAAGGATTACGCATTGCATATTTTCGTTCTTTTTATCACACATATAGTAAACGGACAGAGCATGCTATTGGTTTTTATATCCATGGTCATGTGTAATATATATATTATTATGGGTGTCCACAACCGTTTTTATTATATTTTGTATAAAAAATCAATACAAGATTATGCTCTATAGAACATTAAAAGAACGTCATCAAATGTAAGTCTATGTTATGTAATGATTTTAAAAGGAAGGCTGTAGTCGAAAAGAGATAGTGCAAAGGATGGCAGTCCTGCTACGGAAAAATGCATGTTGAGTCAAATTATAAGTGAAAGCAAAAGCAGCGCAGAAGGAGATGTTCATAGACGATTTTGGAGATGACATACCTAAAAGACACAATGAAGATTGTTAGTGAAGAATCCAGAATGCATAATTCATAGGATGAAGGAGTTAAAGACCGGCCGCGAAAGGAGCAGTTTGATATATACCAATGGTGCAGAGACAACGAAGCTCGTCATATGTCATAGGAAAAAAGTACTAACAAAGATACATATACCTATAAGGCCTTGATCCTTATCATCCATATGAGTCAGCCGTAATAGTAGCACTCCATTTCATCACGTTAGGAAGCCTTAGCAAGGCATGAATAAGTTCGTAGTGTACATGTGGCACGATGAGATGGGTGATAGATTGTAGTTAGTCAGGGTTATGGATAAATGGTATACAGTAGATAAAATGAAAAAAGGGAAACTTACGCTCTTCTAGCTATATATAACATCTGGCAGCGACAGCAGCTTCAAAAGGTATAAAGTACGAACTGTGTTGTATGAAATGGTATAATGAAGGCGTGCATTAGTATAAGCAAGATAAACCGTAGAAAAATGTAAAAAGGAAAGAATAAGAGCCAAGAGAATCACCTTCAAACAAGACCGTAAATAAAAATCGATATATATAGAAATGGCTATTGTATCTGTTACGTAGTGAGAGGAAGAAGAAGAAGGAGGAGGAAGAGGAAAGAGAAAGGGAATCCAGTGAACCAAAAAAAAGAACTTTTGAAAAGTACTCATCACATGCACACTCACAAAATCCGATCCAAACATTTGCCACAGATTATGCAAGTAGCGCGTCGATTCCACCGACCAGCACTTTATCCATCTTTCTATATTCCAATCTTACCTACCACCTTACACCTTGAGCATGACAAAGTTGTATCCACTTGGCGTTCCCGTAGCACTGGATATTAAATCGTTGAAGAAAGTGGTGGCCTGTGCAATAGCCATGATCGTAGTGAAAAGTAACAGGCCGTGCATAAGAAAAGGAAGTGTAAGAAACAATGCGTAGAAGAAGTCCAAGTATGCAAGGAAGAGCATCAAGTGAGATCGTTGATTACTCCCCCAACACAATCCATATTGTGCTACTTTATTATCGTACCATAACTTTTACGAACCTTTATCGTAAACCACGCCATCCATTTACATTTGCTGCTGGCAATATGTCGCTTGAATTTGCTACATTCCTAAGAGCATGTATAGTAGCACCCATAGTCGATGAGCAGTAATCCAATACGCCCTTAAAAAAGGTAAGAATGAATACACAGTGCACTACATCGTGACCAACCCCAATCCGATCCACATTGGTCCGACTGCAAACAATAATAATGGTTTTCATCTGCAGCAAGTATAAACTAATTGAGTGACAAAACATAAAGTCATTATAAAATACGCTCTCAAAAATATACTTTCCTGAATCAGATCCCTTTCTTGATATCGAACTGCTTAGTGCTAACAACCAAAGTAAGCATAGAGAGTTGCTGGCAATACATTGTCGTTGCATGTACTGAGTTATCCTATAGATGCCTACCATACGTGAAATCAATGCGCAAAGAGAGCGCGAAGCAGAATCCCGTCGTGTGGCCATCCAGCAGGAGAATGCTACTGCTTACGAGCGTGCATTGACGGAAGAACGGCTGCAAAGGGTGGAGACGGAAAACAGGTTGCTGCGCGAACGGTTGACGTCGATAGGTGATACAGTTTCGCGCCTGTCCGAAGCGCGTCCTGAGCATGGGCAGCAAGAACCCGGTGTGGTCCAAACAGCGAGCACGCCAGGCCGTTTGCCAACTATTTCCGTAAGAAAACAATTATACAACGGCGAGCAATGGATTAGCAGTACATTGATGACTATGATGTGTTTGATAGGAGGCCATCCGCGACTACAATCGTACCCTGGGTGATCGTGGTTTCTGTTTCTCGACTGTGCTCACAGATCCATATAATCGCGCTGCTCGTGATCTGATCGTCAGGTATGTGAACAGCCTGAGCCATATCAACGTCAACAAGCGTCGTTTGTTGGACATGGTGTATACGTTCTTTGATAACGAGCGTACGAAGTCGCGACGACCGCCTTCCGCTGCTGAAGAACTGAAAGTGGTTCGGCGACGTTATCAGCGACGCAATACGGTAAGGTCATATAGATTAATTGGTGAGGATTTGGCTATTTGTTGGTAACAAAGGTAATGTTTAATATATACAAAAAATTGCAACGGCGATTACGAGCGCACGAGAACCATTCTGCTCAATTCGATGAGCTCTACTCAGACAGTTCTCGGTTGCTCCAGCACAAGTGCCAGTCTGATGAAGAGACAGACACGGAAGGCAGCACCAATGGGAAGCAGTTGTTGGTGCTGGTGCCTGAATGGCGTACCGATAGGGTAAGACGCTTGCATGAGTGTTTAAAGGTTATGTCATAGAGCTGATGACATCTGTAGGCAAACGAGTTTTTTGCAAAACTGGACGAGATTGTGGCTGCTGGTGCTGGTCTCCGGAATCAGCGAGCGGCACTTGTTGGTAGAACAAGGTTTAGCAGAGCGGTGGATTTGGCACCTGAAGTAGTGTCTACGCTGCCAGCTTGGGCTCACTATTAGAAAAATAAATCGGTTGCACGGTTTCCGTGTGGGTATGGGGAGGGCAAAAGTAGTTATGTATGTACTGTTTCGTAAGAGGATTGTTTAGGGGAGGGGGACTCAGAATGCAATTGATATTGGGGGTCAGAAGAAAAAGTCTTCGCCATATTTTGGGGTGACATGCAAAACGAACACGCGTCCTTTCTTTGTTCCTTTTCTTCTCTTTCCTGGTTTTTTTCTGTTAATCTTTACACTGAACAGCATCTCCTTCATTCGACGCTCTATTCTCGATACACTCGAAGGGAGGGTATTCAGTACACATACAAGCTGCCGCACATTCACAAAAAAGCCTCATTGTTGGAACCAGCATTTGGTACGGTTGGTCTTGTATAGACACGCGTTCCTAGATACTATACAGAACCATCTCTTTGTACAAACGAACACTTTCTTTATACAACATAATGTGCTGTTAATCGTTTTGCTGACGAGCTCAGCAAGAATGTAGGCACTTACGTAGCTGTTTCGACAGTTGAATGGATATGTAAAGGCAAGAACGAATTTTTTAAGGCAGTGAACGGTTTTGTTTGTTGAGGAGGAGAGATGAAAGTATAAATGTAGAGATGGGATATTCATGCGGAAAGTAAAGGGTTTGCCCTTATGCTAACATTTTTTTAGGCAAGGGAATGACTACTGTTGTTCCATCATTATCATCGTCTAGGCTATTATATTTAACGACTGCAACTTGTGTGTTCAAACGGTGAACAGGCACGATGCAATCGCTACTCTCGGCTCGAAATCGACTACTCCATGTTGTTTCCAAGTACTCATCTGTGAAGGAGGGAGGAGGAACATCATCGTCGCGCGAAGCATACCATCGTACAAATGCAAATACATGCTCTGTTGGCACGCTATCTATAGTCAACACATGCCGAAAGAAATACTGTATTTCACATGGCCATGCAACTGGCGGTGGCTGTGGGTTAGTATTACGTTGCCCTAATTCGTACAGAACTTGTACATGCGCTCCTCGCCGAGATCGTGCTGCCATGCTCCGGTAAGTCTGACCTATGATGTCAACTGTCTTGATCTTCTGATAATAATTGCTAACGATTTCCAAGCCAGTTACGGGGTACCAGAAATGGTCGAAAGCTTGGTCGTATACATGATCGTAGAATTCATACAGATATTCATACAATGTGTCAGGCATGGTTGCGGTCGGTCCAGTTTTCAGAGGGTAAGAGCTTGGGGGCAATGGCTCAGATCCTGTCGCTTCTTCTGTGCCCGTTGACCATAAGTAGAACCCATGAATGTCAAATCGAAGTGGGTCAACGTCAGAAGTTTGCTGGATGGGTTGAATATAATCAAGGAAACGAGTTAAATATTCAAAATGATGTGGACGGTCTTGGAATCGACCTTCAAACCAGCGAAGAAAATCACGACCACCAGTCTTTTGCAGAAACCGTTTCAAGAAAGTCACTTCGAAAGACTCCTTCTGGTTTGTATCGATCTCTTTCAGATACCCGTTGTATCTCTCAAAGCTGAAGAGCCAGAATCCGTACAAGGGGCCGAAATCAAGGATCGTCATATCCAGATGCATATGTAAGTGCATGTTTGGTGTTACTGCTTCTGCGCCATACAAGTCTTCAACACCAGTGCAGAAATTCAGCAAATTTGCGTGCGCCAAATCGACCTCGCTCTTAGTAATCGATGGCTTTACTAGTAAACGGCATGCGTTGACAAAAAGTAGCCAATTCCGAAGCAAACGATCTTCGAGGTGTCCCTGCAGCACAAAAGGTGAATACACTAGGCACCATGACTTCCAATCATCAGCAGTCATGAACGAAAAACCACTTTCGATCTTACGCTTCAACGAAACATAGTCGGGTGGGAGGACAATGCCATCAGCCAGTCTAGGTATACGGTCATTCACAGAACAAGCTCATGACATCCATCTATTAACAACGATAGCAACAAACACAATAAAGAACTGCTACTAAAACTTACGTTTGCATTTCCTTCAGATCTCGATTTGTCAGATGCGCATCTTCGATCCAAAGTTTTGTCATACGTTTAGTGGCAATTCCCTTATTCCGGCCCGGAAATAAGAGTTGGGTGTTCCCCCCCACAATTTTTTTGGGATTTCAAGGTCAGCCACTAGAGGCACTGTGCTAGGCAGCAATGCAGTATTTCAGAGAGGGAAAATTTCACCAAGTGCATGTGCTTCTTATATAAAAAGTTTTTTTTTCTCTTGAGTTCATCTCCAAGCATTCTTCAAGCTCTAGCTACAACAACCCTTTCCAAATTGAGGATTTGCACAAAAGGATCAACTTGGTGACGGATTCAAATGGTAAATGTCTCAGATGGAGGAAGGAAAAAGACAGAAAAAGTTTTTTTTTCTTCACTTTGTATAACACGGCAGTAAGAGCGTGATTGACAGTTGCTTTTTCTACGCTTTACAGAACACGTTCATCGTCACTGCACGCCCATTCGCAAGGCATTTGACAGTAGCAGCATTATTGGCATCTGTCCACAGCTCATTTACACACGAAATCAGGATTATTGACTTGGTACAAAATGGAACAAGCTTTTTCTCTTTGCATATGTATAGCACAGTAAACAAAAAGTAACACTCGTTTGTTAATATATTTCCCATCTATAGGACATACAGTCGAGGCATCACAGGTCATGGCATTACTGATGGATCCTTTGAACTCATTCAATGCAATGGCTCAAGACTAATAACATGGTGAAATGGAAGAGGTAAGGGTTATTCTTTTCTTTTTGCTTTGCAAGGTGCTGCAAAAATAACCAACGCCGTTCTTGCTTATCTTCAACTAGTCCTACCAACTATTCAGTACATGGAGCATGCACAACTACTGCTAGCAGCATAGTTTGGACTCATTATGGTAAAATGGTTAAAGTGTTAAGGAGGAGGGAATATGTAGCACTTGCGTTTTTTCTTTCTTTTAGTATTCCTGGCTGCTGCACCGTGATTATCCCTATCATCCTTGCTTTATTCAATACCACACTACAGCACATACACATATATCCACGGACAATTGGAAGTTTGCATAAGCAAAAAGCGAAATTGTAGGTAAGGACAATAGGAATTGGGATGCTGTTCCATGCTGGAGAAATTAGAAAATACAGGGACGTGGTTTTACACCACGATCCACCTTGTTGTATCCGCCATTACAAGCTATCAGGCTCTATGCTGTCGCCTTCGATAAACATCCATATGTGTACATCTGCTTATCGGTTGATCAAGGATTATGGATATACATGATATAGATGGGATGATAATCGCTTTATTGGGTGGAGATATTTATGGAATAGAGATGGAGTGTATTCGATAGGAAATAAAATAAAGGTGATTCAGAAATAGAGAAGAAATTCAATTGTTTTGACGTTGGAAATTGGAATTAGAAGGTGTGGATAGGATGCTGTTGAGCTCAGTGCCAATATCTGCAGTTTCTTCTATCATTTTTTGCACTCTAGTAATTAATTAAGCAACCTTGTCAGCTTTGTTACCATCAATAGTAGATTTACCAATGTGACGATAATTAGCATTTGACCCGTCAACAAGTTGCTTAAACACGCGCCTTAGGCTTTCCTTAGGTCCATCCTCGCGTGGCGGTTGCTCTTGCATAGGAGGACGTGCGAAGGTGCTGTAGTTGCTTGATCGATTGTTGGTATGCTGAATGGCTGCTATCCAGTTCTCTAGAGATGGTCGCACTGTTATAGTCTTGGTATACCGCTCAACAAGAAACATATGTTTGCACAGGAAGTATTCTTTTTTAAACTGGGCACAGGACCTGCAATATAATAAACAGACAACAACATTAACTAAACAATCACAGTAGCTATTGATCAAGCAACTAGTTCTTATACCGTATAAATCACGCGCTCTACCGAAAACGAAGAACACAGATATTCTCTAGATGCGAACTCTTGAACCATATCGCGCAATACCGTGCGGTCAATGGCTTCAGCCTTTATCTCTTGTTTGTGCAAAGCATGCTCATATGGACCCATACGGCCAACGTTGGCTACAAGGCGTTTGATCTCTTCGGTGACATCGAATGAAACGTCCTTGACAAGTACATGGACTAGTAAGTCCAAGCGATGCATTCTCTTGCGCTTCAAGTAATATGTCTTCAACTGGTTATGCCAGGACTCAACGTAATTGTTTGTTTGCATATTGGTAAAGGCTTCTGGCTGGAAACATGCTGCCCACCGTTCAACGCCTTCACCCCCAATGCTGTCTATCCATTGGCGCCGGAAGTAGGAGACAAAGTCTGCTTGAGATCCACTTAAGTCAGATAGGAATGCATCTAGAAGGAGCCTGAACTGATTTTGATCGCCTTCATACAATAATTCAGTTAAGCGTTCCCTGATAGTATACTTGATCTCCTCTGCTGATTGATTATCTGTTTCGACCACTTTGGAATGCACATTCTGCATCCAAGCACGCATAACATGCCAGATACAGAATTGGGTTGTACAATCTGGCCAAACCTGGCAGATCGCATTGTTTTCAGGCAAACTGCAATCAATGGTAATGCGCGAAGGGTTAACACCAAGAGACGCCAAGTAGTGGAACCAGTTGGCCAATGGTGCAGCAGACAAGTCGTCAGTTATCATATAGGCAACAGGCGCACCTCTACCAGCAATGGGATGACGTATGACCATAGTATAAAGTACACCATTATTGTAATGGCACACATCATGTGTGGCATCTAGTGAAATGAATTCCACATTGCACAGGAGGGCTTTTTGCCATGGTGCAAGGAAACCAAAGGCGAAACCATCTCTGCTAAGTAGCCTCTTGTATGGCTGATCACTCTGGCTAGAGGTGGTGTTTTCTGTCCCAATCCATACATAGTAGCCTGTGGATTACAGGTCGTCAAGCCATTTGCCAACAGAAACAAAGTCGTTCTCGTCCTTTGCGCACTTTTCTTGCCGCATCTTAAAGAAGATATTGTAGACATCGGCAGTCGTGATATATGCTGCGCGCTGGTGGTCAGGAGAGTTGTGATATTCGTGCTGCAGGTATACCCTTACATCCCGAACATTGTATCCCTTGCGAAGCTCTTGGTGGATACGCTCCTTTACTTCTTCGGGATTGGGCAGATGCTGAACATCTTGGATGCTGCCAGGTGTATGGCCCGTGTGTTCTCCTTTATACTTAAGAACAACCTTGGTAGTATCCTTGATATAGCAAGTGGCGACCAAATACGCTTTACAGCCAACCTGCTTAGATCTCTTTTGGACCGGACGGCGTTTAACATTGTTGCTACTACCAGCAGTATCTTCGTCCACAAGATCTGTCTGGCTCTTGCGGTTTTTCCCTCTGTTGTCAACTTGGTGAGCGCGATGGCAATAGTAGCAGGCAGTCCACGCAATTCTTGGTTGGGTATTACGTTTCTTTCTGGGACGTTCATCTTGATCTTTTATATAATGCTTAGTGATATGAACTATATCTAGACAGATCCTATATAATCGTTTCTTACCAGTGCGTTCCTTAGGCTTATATTTGGTAGTGTCATGGTGGACATAACACTCACCAGTACTTTGAGGAAGTTTGCTGATAACAGCCTCATATTCCTCAACACTAACAACTTGTTCTTGGTTTTGCCGAGGAGGAATGAGAAGGGGGTTTGCAGATTGCATATTGCTAATGTTACAAGTTGGAATTTGAAATTTAATTCGAGATGGAGATGGAAATGTAAGTTTGGAAACGTAAAAAGCAAGAATAGCTTCAACACGCGATTTTCCGATTCAAAAGCGACACAGTATAGTTACAAATAGACGCATACGTTTTTTAAGACAGTTTGTAAATAATACTTGTCATGTATTCAAGGACGATATAGCTGCACTTAGTAGCAAACGCATTTCTTATGAGAGCAGCACATTTTGCTCACTGACTTCCATTTCTTCATCTCCTCTTCCCATCGTATTAAGCTTTCCTCTCAACAAAAACTGGTTTATTAGGATATTCCATCTTCGATGCAACTACTGTCTAAAATCACGAAGTACACAGATCGGATGATAGGTGCAAAATAATGGTATATATACATACTTGCTGCATTAACGTTGTTGGACATCGATGTACACATATGGATGGTTATCGAAGGCGACAGCATAGAGCCTGATAGCTTGTAATGGCGGATACAACAAGGTGGATCGTGGTGTAAAACGACGTTCCTGTATTTTCTAATTTCTCCAGCATAGAACAGCATCCCAATTCCTATTGTCCTTACCTACAATTTCGCTTTTTGCTTATGCAAACTTCCAATTGTCCGTGGATATATGTGTATGTGCTGTAGTGTGGTGTTGAATAAAGCAAGGATGATAGGGATAATCACGGTGCAGCAGCCTGGAACACTAAAAGAAAGAAAAAACGCAAGTGCTACATATTCCCTCCTCCTTAACACTTTAACCATTTTACCATAATGAGTCCAAACTGTGCTGCTAGCAGTAGTTGTGCATGCTCCATGTACTGAATAGTTGGTAGGACTAGTTGAAGATAAGCAAGAACGGCGTTGGTTATTTTTGCAGCGCCTTGCAAAGCAAAAAGAAAAGAATAACCCTTACCTCTTCCATTTCACCATGTTATTAGTCTTGAGCCATTGCATTAAATGAGTTCAAAGGATCCATCAGTAATGCCATGACCTGTGATGCCTCGACTGTATGTCCTATAGATGGGAAATATATTAACAAACGAGTGTTACTTTTTGTTTACTGTGCTATACATATGCAAAGAGAAAAAGCTTGTTCCATTTTGTACCAAGTCAATAATCCTGATTTCGTGTGTAAATGAGCTGTGGACAGATGCCAATAATGCTGCTACTGTCAAATGCCTTGCGAATGGGCGTGCAGTGACGATGAACGTGTTCTGTAAAGCGTAGAAAAAGCAACTGTCAATCACGCTCTTACTGCCGTGTTATACAAAGTGAAGAAAAAAAAACTTTTTCTGTCTTTTTCCTTCCTCCATCTGAGACATTTACCATTTGAATCCGTCACCAAGTTGATCCTTTTGTGCAAATCCTCAATTTGGAAAGGGTTGTTGTAGCTAGAGCTTGAAGAATGCTTGGAGATGAACTCAAGAGAAAAAAAAACTTTTTATATAAGAAGCACATGCACTTGGTGAAATTTTCCCTCTCTGAAATACTGCATTGCTGCCTAGCACAGTGCCTCTAGTGGCTGACCTTGAAATCCCAAAAAAATTGTGGGGGGGAACACCCAACTCTTATTTCCGGGCCGGAATAAGGGAATTGCGTTTAGTGGTACCAAGGAACAAATTATGCATTGGGTCGATAATAGTACAACGAACGGGATCAAAGTAGCGTAGGCGATGAAGCTCTGACCATCTCGTCCCAGTTTCACGTTCGATCTATCGCCGAGCAGCCATAGTAGCAGCATATTTCCATCGAGTGGCATCACCCAAATTGCCTTCCTTCGTGCGCAGCTCCCAATCATCGACTTCGAAACCAGAGTAGTTTATACTCGATGTACCCTCGAAGACGGCGAACTGGCGAAGGCATTTATGGCAAGCACAGAGGCTTGCATGGGACGTGAATCCACTAGTTTTTCGAGCAGCAGGGATGTTGCATGCATTGTTGAGCAAAGCTACCCGGACAAGAGCGCCTTCTGTTGGATTGCTGTAGGTGCTGATCCTTTTTCCATCATACCACTCCAACAATTCATCAACCAGTGGACGAAGGTAATGATTCATATCGGATGTACTTGGCTCACTTGGACCTGGCATGATACCAACAAGGATTACATTCTCTGTTTTAAAGCGCTCTGACCTCGGCAAGTTGTTGACAGTCAAGTATAGAGCACCGCACAAGTACGTAGAATTGATGAACGGACCAAACCAATCAACGTTAAGCGTCAACAACAACGAACGATATAAAGAAACGAATGGGGCACCACTTCTATCAAGGATACCACGCCACATATCGCCATCATAGATGTCAAAAAATTTGTTTTCATATCGTGTGCGGGAACGCCATTGTTCAATTTTTGCCTCGAACCCTGGTTGCTTGAAAAGCCTCTGTATACTAGCAGCCAAGGGCTGGTACGCAAATTCCTTTACTGGAGATAGGCGACTCCTTAATGCTTTGAACAATCTGGTGCCGCACAATCCTTGGTATCGAATGTCGTCATTAGTGCATTCGGTGGGGCAATCGTCGGATCCTTTCAGGTAGAGACTGTGGCACCGGGAACACGACATATATAAGACGATGTTGTCTGTTAAGACAGAGAAGCCAGTTATACTACGCAGGGTAGCAAGTGAACGAGGGATATGGGCATCTGGGCCAAGGAGATCTGCAAGCAGGACTGAGAAAAACTCGATAACTATGCCTGAAATATGCTCAGAAAAAAAATGCAACTGGAACAAGACAAGGAAAACGAGGACGAGTGCAACTGGATGTCGATAATGCTGAAGTAGCATTCTTTCTGATGCTGAATTATCGAGGTAAGTGATATCTTTTTTTAAAGAAACACTTAATTAGTATTACTATGCAAGTGAATATAATAAAATTGTCCTTTGGGAACCGACCTCCTGTTATATCGACTATCTCGTCTTCCTCGTTGCTGTACCCCCACTCAATGTCGTCCGCATCCAATACACGAGCATGAGCACCAACCACAGTCTCACTATCGCTATCACCACCGTTTTCGAATATGTTATCCTCAATGTCGAGAGGTATTCTGCGGTTGGCATTGACAGCTACATTCAGAGATAATTCGTTATTAGTCGATCTATCAACAATTCTACTCAACAACTTATCATACCTTGAGGACGAGGGTAGGGAAGTAAAAGGGACTCCGGAGACGAAGGATGAATAGGAGAAGGGGGGTTGCCATCATCAATATCCATCGTATAATCACCATAATCGTCCATGTCCGCGTTAGAATTGCCTGCTGGTAGTGGCAAAACACTGGATTCACCAGTACTATCCATGGTTACGCCATTGCCAACTGATGATCGGGACGTGTTATTGCTCAAGGATTCATAGAGAGCGATCATACTAGCCACTATATTCGAAGTCAAATATCATTATTACCATACTGATGCTTGGAAAAGTAGCTTATAAAATACCATCCTGCTGTGTCTCGCCTCTTAGTACAACGTGATCACGCTCATCGTGGTTTTGCCGTACTCAATTTGTCACCAACTCATAACCCCGTGGGTTTGACCTGCTGCACGTTCGACAGTAGCAAGCAACCATACGTCTATTGCTTGCCATTATGCATCAACAAAAAAGCGAATGTAGATAAAAGATTAACCTCAAAAGAATTCACTTTTATATAAGAAAAAGCTTCCCTTGAACGGGGTCGTCTTTAATAATTCAGGGGTTGTTGCTCCTACACTGTCCCTAACTTTTCAAATCTCTACTTAATCGCATTGGTCATTCACAACAATGAAAAAAAAATAAACGCATTCTATCAGCATCGTAAAACATATGCTGCTTTGTAATACGCCGAGAATGTTCTTATATATAAAAATGCATTGTAGCATCCTTTTTTTTGGATCCAACTGGTTTCGGCATGACATTAAATTATATATATAAGAGCGGCATTTTTCGGCACTTTGCATATGTTTGTAAGAGAGCAGTATGAAAAGTACACATGATCTTTTGAAGCAAGGGCTGTAGGGGGATTATGAAGATGCAGAACAGTGGAAGTGCGAGACCCGTCACTTTTTTTTAGGTACGTGGATGGTGCATGTTGGTGTATGTGATAAAAAAATCATAAAAGACTTCTCTTTGTAACGAAAGCATACACTCGGAGTACTTCATCCGATGTAATATTGAGTAACTAACATGAAGTTCTATTCTTGCAGCTATTGCATATACTGGGGAGCTTTTTGGACCAATATAGTAAGTTTATATATACAAACAGAAACTTCATGCATAACTACCGCATCCACTCTCTGAAAACCCCCAACTTCTTTGGGGGCACACCTTGCCTCTTTATATATAAATATCAAGGTCTTTTAAAAGCCCTTGATATTGGACTTTTTGCGCGGTGAGTACTCCAAATAACGAACCATTTAGTGTGCCAAAATAAGGACGAGCAGACGAACGTGACGCTGGTGGTCTGGTGTTTCTGCCATGTCATATCGACGAGCAACAGCCAGGAACGCTACATGTGCATTTTATAGTGGATCATATACATATACACCAAAGTCAGCCAAAAAAGGAGCGATTCACGCACAGCTGTATCTCATCATCCAGTACTCCAAATAACGAACCATCTAGCATAGTACAATAAGGACGCGCTGACAAACGTGACGATGCTGATCTAGTGTTTCTACCATGTCTTATCGACGAGCAACTGCGGTGAAAAGAGCGTGTGGATTATTATAGATCAAGAGCGGCCTGAAGCAAATGAGGATTACTACAAGGATCCAGGCCTGGCGATATCCCATTATCACATAGGTAAGGAAGAGAAGGATATCAAGGATATAATGACAGTAAAGCTATTCTTCGAGGGCTCTGTGGAAAGCAACGGCGATATGCAGGTAAGGAAGCAATAGCATTTTTTGAGTGTATAATATTAGCATGCTGTAATAAATTGGTATTTTGTGGAATGAGATTCTGTTGCTGTGTGAAATACAAAAACAGCTCGAGATGTTTTAAACTTGAAACTTGTTGGTAAATGTGCCGTCTGCGGTTCCGATGCATGTTCGTATGTGAAAATCTGGTTAATGGAAGTTGCTAGTAGTATACTACATTCTATAAGCTTTGCTGCTGTAATTTGACTTTGAAGACGTTATAATAACAATGACCCCTAAGTTTGTATTCAAGTGGCGATGAATGACCCCGGGTTGACCCCGGAATCTGACCAATGAGCAACTGCAATGATTGGCAGCTGGATAAATAGTGCTCCCAGACCATCCGCTACATTTAATTGGTCGAATAGTCCGTAACGAACGGACAATTTAGCAGCGATGACCCAAACGAACCCAAAATTAGTTTCAAATGACGACTGATGACCCTGGATTCTGGCTAGGCGGCAATCGTATCCACAGCACTCAAACATGTTTAAAAAACTTTGACGAACGAATACACAACACAACTTTTACACAGCTCATCAATGGTCATTTCAATTGCTGTCAAAGCCGTTGTATTCTGACATTAGCAAACGCCATTGCACGTACAGGCGAACTTGTTTGAATATGCTCTATGCCAGCCGATACTTTTTTTAATACACAGCACCATTAAAAGAAAGACGGTATCTAGCACTAATTTTTAATTATGACGATGGTGGCTCTTTGGAAACATACAAGCAAAGATGTATATATCATCCCATTACACCGAACAGCAACAGCACCGATCATTTTCGAATCTATTTCTTACTACAAAAAAAGAACAGGCAGTCTTACTCACATCATCTTTGCACACATATAGGCTTCGATCCAGCAAACTATCTAATCTTAGACAAAGATAATTGGTATGTGATCTTGGCTATTTCTGCTGATGCTATAGTGATGAAGGAAACGCTATTTGACTGCAATGCGAATAAAAAGGCCGGTCTGTGAATTTTCTATGAAAGAGACACTGGATTGCTTATTAAAAAAAACCTGTAACCTAAAAAGAGAACATAAACATCAATACGTCGTCGTTGAAGCTTGTTGTTGTGGAGCTGAATTTTGTGAAAATAAGGAACAGAAGCATTTCCGCTTATATGCAGGCTTCATGCTTATAAAGACACAGATACAACCGCTTTGTTAACGCGATCCGACTAATCTTACTACATTGGCCAGATGTCCAGCAGCTATGTTACCCATGAACATAGGACATTGTGGGGCATTAAGGCACTCGATAGGCTGAAAAGAAGGGCGTGTAAGCGCAACGGGTTTAGGGGCCTGGCAGCGAACGCCAGTGAGCAAGCAGGTTTAGTCGAACGTGCAAGTCCTGGTGCGGGTTTACTTAGGTTCTAGGTTTAGAGTTTCCAATTGATGAGCTTGGATGTATGGAGTATAAACAATATATATAATATTTGTTATAAATAACAATATTATATTATTTTATTATACTGTCGAGCTAAGCGTCGATCCGGTAGGTCTAGCTTAGAGAGGGGATATGCTCATTACCATTCCGCCACTTTAAGAAATTCTTGAATTCATAAGGGTTACAAAAACATTTAGTGATTACAAATTTGAAAAAAATATCTTTATTGAAATAAAAACTTTTTAAATTTATTACATTAAAGAATATTATAACTTATTAATAATCTATAGGTTTTTTGTTTTCCTTTAACTATAAGTTATATTTCTATATGGG